>NC_079457.1:27818321-27833321 GCF_903798145.1 Danio aesculapii
TTATTAACGTGACAATTTATATATAACATTAGAATATGAGTATTTTTATATTCTATTAATATTCCATATTGTATTCTAAAGCATAAAATCACTTCCAAAACTCTATTTTGTAAGTGATTTTATGTTTTAGAATATATTATGGAATATTCTCAATAATATTCATAAAGGAAATACAGGCCGTATATGTGCCATTTATATATATTTCAATTAATATGATTAATATGGAAAACGAGTGCATGTTTTTTTCCAAGACTAATATTGGATTTTTTTGTTAAAATGCATGTGCATGTAAAGCAATAATTTTCACAAAGAAAAAAGTTATGGAGATTTTCTTGAAAGTAGTTGCTAGTTCATCCCATTTAGAGCATCATTATGGACATTTTACTTGCTCTGTTAAACAAAATTTCCTTGCTCTGTTAAACATCATCTGGGAAATATAAAAAAATAATAATATTAATTCAAAGGGGGGCTAATAATTCTGACTTCAACTATGAATATATATATATATAACATTAGAATATGAGTATTTTCATATTCTATTAATATTCCATATTCTATTCTAAAGCATAAAATCACTTACAAAACTCTATTTTGTAAGTGATTTTATGTTTTAGAATATATTATGGAATATTCTCACTAATATTCATAAAGGAAACACAGGCCGTATATGTGCCGTTTATATATATATTTCAATTAATATGGAAAATGAGTGCATGTTTTTTTCCAAGACTAATATTGGATTTTTTTAAAAATGCGTGTGCATGTAAAGCAATAATTTGCACAAAGAAAAAAGTTATGGGGATTTTTCTCCTGAAGGTAGTTGCTACTCCATCCCATTTAGAGCATCATTATGGACATTTTACTTTATAACTAATGTAGTTCAAATGATGAATCTGTGACAGAGCAAGTAAAGTTTTGGGAAACACTCGTCACTGTATCGTTCTTATACCAAACGATGCATTGTACTATGATTGTGCAGCCAAGAGTTACGTTGTTGTTTGGGAAATGCACCCCTGTGCTGTTGTGTTGGCATTTCAGTTACTGCAAACTGCCCATGCTGCATCAATGGAAAAAAAAATTATTACAAATTTGTTAAATGTGTTTGTAGTTGTGTAAAATAATGTGAAAAATTTAAAGTTATTAGTTTTGTAAAGCAGAGTGTCTTTTGATTTAGTTGGTTACCTCAGATGTAGGCTTATTAATTCGCATGTGATTCAAATGGTGTGGGACACAGAAGATAGACTCAAGCTATTTTGCCATGCTTGAAGCTTAGAGGGGGAATATAATTAGAGTTAGTTTCTGTGTGCACAGGAGGAACCACAAACCATACCTGTGTCTGCCAGAAAACAGGAGTTGGTGTGCGGTTAACGGTTAAATGTTGGATCAGTTCACTTAAAGTAATCTTATTTGCACCAAATCATGGAAATGGTCCACATATGAGTTGGTCACGTAGTGTATATATAGTGTACACTCACTTTTCTGACACACATACTCTAAATGACCCTCAATAAGCAGATCTAATTTCTTATTTAAATACGTAATTCCAAATAGTATTAAAATACAAGTTAATGTTTAAATTTCAAAGGTATACAAATATGTATATGTACATGCAACATATATTTAAAAATTTATCAAAAACATTTCCAGGTTTTGATGAATAAACTACTACATGTTTATACTTTACATTTAAGTACATCAGTTCTTTTTTGACTTTTTAAGAACAGAGCCATTTTTGATACATTTTTAAAAGCACATGGAATCTACACTGTTGTGATGTCACAATTGCATTGCATTCATTGCATGTGTGAGATTGAGAGAGTGTATGGGTGTTTCCCAGTACTGAGTTGTGGCTGGAAGGGCATCTACTGTGTATAACATATGCCAGAGTAGTTGGTGGATCATTCCGCTGTGGCAACCCCTGATAAATCAGTAACTAAGAAAAATGAATGAATGATTAAATAATAAAAATAAAGCTGCAAGTAGCGAAGAAAGAGACCTCCCTGTGGCAATGATTTGCAATGAAAGGGTGGCGCTATGACTGTGACTCAATATCGGAACATAGATGTCTTTAGGAGAGGAATCTCAGTTTGTGAATTTTCAGGAAGATCAGACATTATGTGGCTGAGTTATAAGTACTTCCTCCTCAGTGGCGAAGCACTGAACTTTATCAGTCTGCCACGGACACGCCCTTTGGCGAAAACTATGGATCATCACAATTTATCATCACAAAGGCCTTTGGATTATACTAACAGAACTTGGATTCAATCTGATAAAATTGCTTGTAGGAGTTTGTTACAGTGTAAAACATTTCATTTAATGTAGCCAGCAGGTGGCGCTATAACTGTAACTGGATATTGGCATGTAAACGTGTTCAGGTCAGGACTGTTATCAAACACGTGAATTTTGAGGCAGATCGGGTCATGCATGTCTGAGTTATAACAACTTCCTGTTTCGTGGTGAAACATCAAAGTTTGTGAGGTCACCACGGACACGCCCTTCCACGAAAACTCTGGATCTTCACAATTTAACATCGCCAAGGCCTTTAGATGACAAAAGCCAATTTTGGTGTCGATATGATAAAATCTCTAGGAGGAGTTTGTTAAAATACAATGCCTGGAAATGGCAAAACCTCCACTTTTTTGAAAAGGAATTTAAAAAAATCCCACTTCCTGTTCACGTTTGGATTTCGCTCCAAGACACTTTTTTGTAGGTTTTGGCATGTTTGATTTGTGTGTTAATTTTCATATGTGTGCGTGAAATGTAGCTTGGGGGCTACTCTGTCAAACGCACATTGGTGGCGCTGTCGAGCCATTTTGCCACACTTACTTCCGAAGCCCATATCAAACGTAAATCTACACCACTTTTGGCGTGTGTACAAAGTTTTGTGAGTTTTCGAGCACGTTTAGACCCTTAAAAATGCTATTCATTAGAAAAGGGAAATTTCCCGGGAAATTGTAAACATCACATCATGGTTTAAGGGGACAGTTGTAAAATTTCCCGGGAAATTGTATTGTATGAAGACATCACATCATGGTTTAAGGGGACAGTTGTAAAATTTATACACATGCACATCATGGTATGTAGGGTCAATTTTTCAAATGCCTAAAAAACTAATAAGGGGCTTTATTAGGAGTCATAAAACAACATAGTGGGTCTCAGAATTACAGGGTCACGAAAGTGTCCCTCTATACCATGGTGACCCTGTAATGCTGGTGAGTAACCTGGTCTTTTGACCCTGTAAACCATGTATACAAGAACACACACACACACACACACACACACACACACACACACACACATGCAAATAATTTACTTAAAATGCACAAGTAACACTTTTGGCTAATCCACAGACCTGATAACAGTTTTCAAGTGGTCCAAAGCGGTATATCTCAAAGGGATTGTTCTATAAAACAATTATTAAAAACAGCAAATGTCGTTTTATATTCTCTAGTTATTTGCATTTGAAATTACGAGGAGAGTGATCCATTTCAGAAAGCATCCGACTGAAAAAAATGCATGAGGAAATTAAATCGGCTCGATATGAGTTTTTTTTAATTACATATTTATTTCAACTTCTGAAAATGCAATATAATGTGATGAACTCTCTTAGTTTGAACAATCAAGGAAAATATCATTTCTACTCAACCGATATGACCCCTTTAACAAGATCGGTTTGTTTACCCACGAGCCCTTAATGCGCAGGTTTACATTCTCTCCGATTTATATTCAAATCTGCAGGGGAGGAATTTGCTGCAAAAAGACCGCGCTGCATTAATCTCAACAAAACCCAGAGTGCAAATGCAGCATTCTATATTTTCCTTTCTAAATTGTGCACGTTCAACCTATAACCTAAACTCTCACACACTCCATTAGTGTAATCCAGGGTAATTGCAATGCCATAAGCGGAGCGTGAAAATGGGTAATTACAACAACACACAAAAAGCCACTGTATCCCATCTCTGTTGAGTTCAGCTGAGAGAGAGAGAAAAAAAAAGCTGGCAGTTGGAGAGCTGAACCGCTCAACCCATCACATTACACCAGAGGAGCATGTAAGCTGCAGAAAGAAATTGAACAACTTTCCCTTTTGGAAGGTATTACAGTATAATAACAGAACAAACTATATGCATCAGAGGTGTTTCAATTGCGCAGCCTCATACTTACTCTTTCTGAAGTAACTGGCATGTCAGGATAGGAAAGATTAGCCTGAATCATCCTGTTCAAATATAGTACATTTCGATTCACATGTGTTATTCTAAACTTGTGTGAATTTCAATATTTTTGCTCTAGATCAACAGTAGAGCGAGATGTCAACAATACCAAAGACTTATATTCAAATATGTACACTACCTGACAAAAGTCTTGTCGTGGATCCCAGTCTTAAGAGCAACAGCTAATAACTTGACTTCAAGTTGATCAATTGGAAAAGTGGTAGAAGGTAGATTTTTCAGATGAATCATCACAAATACTGCAGAAGACCTCTTGGAACCCACAAGGATCCAAGATTCTCACAAAAACCAGTCAAGTTTCATGTCAAAATCCTGGTTTGGGGTTACATTCAGTACGGGGCCGTGTGAGAGATCTGCATAGTGGATGGCAACATCAACAGCCTGAGGTATCAAGACATTTGTGGTGCCCATTACATTACAAACCACAGGAGAGAGCAAAATCTTCAGCAGGATAGCGCTCCTTCTCATACTTAATTTTCCACATCAAAGTTTTTGAAAGCGAAGAAGTTCAAGGTGCTCCATTATTGGTCAGCCCAGTCACCTGACAAAAACATTATTGAGCATGTCTGGGGTAAGATGGAGGTGGCATTCAAGATGAACCCAAAGAACCTTGATGAACTCTGGGAGTCCTGCAAGAACGCTTTCTTTGCCACTTCAGATGACTTTATTAATATGTTATTTAAGTCACCGCAGAGATGTATGGATGCAGTCCTCCAAGCTCATAGGAGTCATACACAATATCCATTCTTTTTTCCACTGCAGCATGACTTTATATTCTATACTGTACATTATTTCTGTTAAGTGACAAGACTTTAGTCTAAGCAAAGTCAGACCTTACTGTCCAAATTAAATAATTAAAAATCAAGGCACAATCATATTTTACTTTCATATAAGCCACTTCTGATACCAAATGAACAAGTACTGTAGACGTCAAGTTATTATTTGTTGTTCCTAATACTTGGATGGGTGACAAGACTATTGACAAGTAGTGTACCTTTAATGCTATGTAGGCTGCTTAAAGTAAAAGTGTCTACAAAAGAGCAAAGGAAACATTTTTAAGCATTTGAAAACATTTTAAAGCATTTTTAAGCTAAAAAAGGCATTTGAAGATATATATAAGGTATAAAAGTACAAATGCATGACATTTTAGTGGCCATTTCAGAATTTGTAGATAAAACCTTTCACATCATCAACAACTCGATGAGAATATATATTTTCAGGTAATAAATTATGGATTATTTCTGTCTTTGTCCACTGTATTTGTAGTTTGTTTTTCTAATCAGGCTTATTAAGATGTGTATTTATCAGTCGATATATCGGTCGATATCAGCTTACAAATATACTGTCATAGGTTATCGGTTATCAGTATTGTGTAAAATTTCTATATCAGTACATCCCTTTATGAAAGTTAAGAATTCTTCAGAAAACTTTCATAGTTATCACACAAAAATCATTGATAAACTCTATACAGAGTCCAATTTAAATATATCATGTCACATTAATGATATTAAAAGCTTATTGGTTCTTGCTTGTCATGTGACTAAGCCTAATGACATCAATCAAAACACAAATAAAGTTGGCTTCTTTGACACCTGGGCTGCATCTGAAATCGCATATTTCCATACTTCATAGTACGCTAAAAACAGCATGCGAGCCAGCAGTACGTCCAAATTCATAGAATTCGAAAAACATTATGCGTGAAGTACCTGGATGATCTACTACTTTGGGCGATATTCTGAAGTGCACATCCAATGCATGGTACGCTCTCAATCATGCACCGACAGAATTCATGAATGGGAGTGAAGTGACGCAACTGATGCGTGTAGATCATGTGATCATGACAAAATGGCGCATGTAGTACGTTCGAGTTCCAATCATACTACTCACATTCATACACATTCGTACTTTTCTAACGGTCGAGTAGTATACTTAAATTCAAATGCAGCACCTACTAAGTAGTAGGTGATTTTAAACGCAGCCCTGGCCATATTTATTTTGTAATTATTTCTTTATTATTAAATTTGGAAGTAAATACGCATAATAGAGCTGTATGCAGAATTCAGATTTTGTTTCTCACTGCAAAAATTCATTAAACCAGTCGACAGGTTAAAGTTTCATTAAACACTGTTTAAACTTTGTTAGAAAACAGTGATTCATTTAATAAAAGTCTTATATATCGCCACCTTTAAATCACCACTTTTACACAACTACCTTTACATTGACATTCAGGGTTCGGAACTGTTCCACCAGTTACCTTTTAAAGCAGTTGAGAATGTCTATAATGTTTCTTTTCTTCCTTTTTGTGAAGTACATCTTAAACAAGAAAAACACACAGGACAGGCCTTGATTTTGTGCATCAGGAATTGATTAAATGGTTTGCTATTGGTGAATCTCATGTGAGTGACAGGTTAACCCCTAAAGTAGACTCTCAGAAATAAAGATACACTAGCTGTCACTAGGGTGGTATACCTTTTCAAAAGGCAAACATTTGTACCTATTGGTCCATATAGATACCTTAAAGTTACATGTTAGTACCAAAACAGTACAATAGTATACAATTTGAACATTTTAGGTACTGCGTGGTGAGGTTAGGTTTGGCTCAAGTTGGTCAGAGTTGACTCGGCTTGGTTTGTATTTCCACTGCAGTTTAGTACAGCTTGAAGTGTTTCACTCCAGGCTGTCCATTACATTCCTTCCACGTCTTGCATGATCTGCTTCTAGCAGTAATGTCTGAACCTCATCAACTGACCATGATGCTGCCATTTCAAGTGTTTTTTGTTGTTTTTTTGTGATAGAATAAATACAGTTTAGTCGTATAACCCCCAAAATACAGCAGTGGCTTCAGCAGATTTGGTGTCTGGTAATGACGCTGGTAGTGATGATTCTCTCTGAAGATTCAGTGATCAGCAGTGTGTATTCTTGTACATGTTTTAGTAATGGAAAAGATGACTTGGAGGGGTACTTAAAATGAACCAGGTACTATTTATGGAACGCAGTGGAAAAGCCCCCAAAAGTAATCCATATCGAACCGAAAAAAAGCACCATGATATGTACACTTTAGGTATCAATATGAAACTTATTTTAAAAGGTACCACCTCAATGACAGCTTGTGTATCTTTCTGAAAGTGTACAAAACACCCCAAAAGGGTCATCAGTTTTGATTTCACATTGACTCTAAAATATCTTTGTTTTTGTTCCACAGAAGAAAGATAAGTAAGAAGTAAAGAATGACATAATTTTCCTTTCTGCGTGAACTACCCCTTTAAGAAACTGTCCTGACTTTGATTAATTGTTCAGCCGCAACCAAGAACCACAGTTGCCCGAAACTGTAAAGCCCCAAGAGTTTGCAGACAAATCACTACACCCCGTATAACAACCCCGCAGCTGAATGACAGTCTAAAATGACTCGTCTCTGCAGGAAAAGCAGAGAGCAAGCCAGAAAGTAATACTGTTACAGTAATCCTTACCTGTGACCAACAGTCTTCCCGAAGTGCTAGCCGTACCAAACCGGTTTCTAGCCAAGCAAGCATAGTTTCCCCCGTCCATCTTGGTCACATTTGTGAGTCTAAGCGTTCCATCAGGGAGAAAAGTTATCCTAAAGGAGAAAACCACAATCCTCTCAAATCACATTTAAACTTGGTTAACTCATAATAGAGCTGGATTCCTGTGTGTAAATGTGTTTTTATCTGTCGGGAACAGTAGAAATGGGGTAAGAGGAACATAATATGTGTTTCTTAAGAATGGCACATAAATCTTTGACTCATACAGCTGCCCGAGAGCCAATGAAGCTGAAGAGTGTGCGCTCATATGAAAACAGCCACTGAAACGTAAAGCAGAGCATTTTTAAGCTCAATTCACCACCCAATTATTATTAGAATCAGAGTCCTTCAGGACTATTACACTTAATCTTAGAAAACGCAAACCCTTATTTTCTCCTGTACATGATAAGTGCCTGTAATTCTGAAGTGCTTTCATTTAATTGCTATTTACTAGTAACTCTAATGATGATTAGCCATGTTCAATAATTCTGTTTAACAAAAAAGGCTGCACAAATATCATTTCAGCATCGATTTTACAATGTGATCATTCGCATTAGTCACATTGCAGGATCTGCAATGTTGAGTCTATTATAACTAATCATTTTGCAAATGTTTTTGGAGTCCTGTGACTGTATGAGGAATTGAAAGCATTCAGACACGAGAAATTGTGCCGTTTTAACTTTAATATCAATAACTTTTTATTGACTTGTCTATACAACGAAGACTATGCAGTATTATTTTATATTTGATTATTCAATTACTGTATAGCTGAATACCGTTAGACTTCTCTGAAAACAGTAAAACGCTGTTTATTTACTTTGTATATTTTTTTATTGAATTTTTCTA
Organism: Danio aesculapii; assembly: GCF_903798145.1. Classification (NCBI taxonomy): domain Eukaryota; kingdom Metazoa; phylum Chordata; class Actinopteri; order Cypriniformes; family Danionidae; genus Danio; species Danio aesculapii. The sequence goes on from NC_079457.1 coordinate 27,826,933, forward strand.
TGCTTGTAAATTAATTAATTTTCTGCAGATACACTGCCCTATAGAATCATCCCAATCAATCTAAAATAATAAATTCTTTCCAAATAGATATTCAAGGTGGAATTGTATTCATATCGCAATACATATTGCCGAATAAAATAAAAATCCCAATGTTATATTTTCCCAATATTGTGCAGCCTTAATAACAAATATAGTTTACATCTACATGGAATAATTTCAAAGATTTCATGTTATGTGTTTTTGGATGTCCAGTTTATTTTAATAGAGAAATCAGCAACTTATTTTAAGTAATAGTAATGTTCTCGAAACTGAATTCTATCATACAGTTAGGTATATAAATATTTGCACATTGCCACAATTCTAACATTTTTGGCTCTATACACTAACACAATGGATTTGAAATTAAACAAATAAGATGTGCTTTAACTGCAGACTGTCAACTTTAATTTGAGGGTATTTACATCCAAATCAGGTGAACAGTGTAGGAATTACAAAAGTTCGCATATGTGTCTCCCACTTGTTAAGGGTCCAAAAGTAATTGGACAATTGGCTTCTAAGCTATTCCATGGCTAGGTGTGTGTTATTCACTTATTATCCCAATTACAATGAGCAGATAAAAGGTCCAGAGTTAATTTAAAGTGTGCTTTTTCCATTTGCACTGTATTACTGTCAACTCTCAAGATGAGATCCAAAGAGCTGTCACTATCAGTCAAGCAAGCCATCATTAGGCTGAAAAAAAAAAAACCTCAGAGAGATAGCAAAAACATTAGGCATGGCCAAAACAACGGTTTGGAAGATTCTAAAAAAAAAAAAAAAAAAAGAACGCACCAGTGAGCTCAGCAACACCAAAAGACCCGAAAGACAGCGGAAAACAACTGTGGTGGATTAGGCCTGGCAGAGCATCACCAAGGAGGAAACCCAGTGTCTAGTGATGTCTATGCGTTCCAGACTTAAGGCTGTAATTGACTGCAAAGGATTTGCAACAAAGTATTAAAAAGTGAAAGTTTGATTTATGATTATTATTCTGTCCAATCACTTTTGGACCCTTAACAAGTGGGAGGCACATATGCAAACTGTTGTAATTCCTACACCGTTCACCTGATTTGGATGCAAATACCCTCAAATTAAAGCTGACAGTCTGCAGTTAAATCACAACTTCATTTCATTTCAGATCGATTGTGTATATATATATATATATATATATATATATATATATATATACACACACATATATATACACACACATATATATATATATATATATATATATATATATATATATATATATATATATATATATATATATATATATATATATATATATATATATATATATATATATATATATATATATATATATATATATATATATATATATATATATATATATATATATATATATAAATAATATCTGCCATAGTTTATACACCCTCAGAAAAAAAGGTACAAAAGCTGTCACTGGGAAAATAAGTTTTCAAAAGGTAAACATTTGTACCAAAAGGCCTTTTAAAGTGCCTTAACAGCTGTATAGTAACTTGTAAATGGATACTATGAGACGTTAATCCTTTATTATATACATATTACATAAATTTATATCCTATTTTTATGGTACCTTATCTAGTTTATACACACACAAAAAAAAAATGCTGTGAGAACTTTCGATGGGACAGTAATTTTCAAAAGGCACACATTTGTATCAATGTACATATTGGTACCTAAAAACAAAAGTTTTCTTCTTGAAACTTTTACAAATATGGCACAAATGTACTTTGAGTACAAATGTGTTTGCTTTGATTAGCTCTTGCACCTTTATTTCTAACAGTGTAGCACTGATTGCAGTGATTAGTTTCTGAATCAATATATTTTTAAATTAATCAACATTTTTAAAGCAATAATTTTTCAGCAAATTGCTTTGTTAATTAAAAATGAATGAATCAAAAAAGCACTCATTAAGGACAAAAACACATTTAACAAAATACTCCTAAATTACCTGAATTTAATGAATAATAATTAACGAAATATAGCTATAATTTTTTATAATATCACACACCCAGAATTAGCACCATATACAGCCAGTAAAACTAAAATGTTAGTAGTATAATTTAGAAATTTCTATGTATTTCAAGCCTTTTTCTCTAGTAACTATCCCTGTAAAGCAATGCCAAACATTTAAATTCAAAATTAAGATCAGGGCTTTCTCAATGTAAAAAATGTAATGGTAACATTACTCATTCCACTTAAATGTATGGCAGTGAGTGTGGTTTATAAACAAATGCATGTAGAAGATTGTGCAAATGCCTCTAGTCTCCCCTATACATATCAGCGATTCACAGTATATCACCCAGACTGCAAATGCCTGCTGGAAACCCATTGCTGGAATGTTAATGCTGTACTGCACACTTCCCCGGCAATGCGCTTACAGTTAAATTGGTCCAGGGACGTCTCGCCGAACGCTCTCAAAACAAACAACTGCGGCTTAATGCAAATCTATTGTTCTCCCACAGTAGTTCTCCAGCCCTGACAGGATTCCTCCCATACTATTTAATCCAACTTCATTATAAAAAGAGCCAAGCGCGTGCTTCCTCAAGTGGCCTCCTACCAGGAATCATTTCATACTTGACAGACTCAACCCAAAATGCCGAGCGACCTCCTGCCGGCCCAGCCTAATGGCCTGCTTCATAATTCATGAGTGTTATGGTCAGTGAGCGACCACAATTGGCAATGCTGCTTCCTTTGATAGCTGTTAAGCTGCAGATAGTGTGAACATAGCAGAGCTGCTCGGGTGAAGCCTTTGTGCCAATATGTGGTCAGAAAGAAGGGATAAGAGGAATTAAGGTGAGACGCTGCAGGCGAAAACACAGTTTCTTCGTGCACCTGTACATTTGCAGACTTTAGGGCTTTTTGCTTATCAGAAAGTGATTTTTTTTCCCTCTGTCTGCTGTTTTTATTTGTCTATTACACAAGTCAATTTATTATTACAAGTCTCTTTTGTCACCATTTATAAATGTTTGTGTAGATTTCGATTACAATAGTTTTAATTCTTTTTTTATCCTGCACTGAACCATGGATTTGTCCATCAACAGCACTTACATAAACCAAACTATTTGCCATTAAAGGGCAAATTTTGTAAAGAAAAATACTTTAAAATAGGTGAAACTAATAAAAAACATATTTTTATAATGTCAAAGTTAGCCTACCTCATAAAAAAATTTTATTTAAAAGCGGCTATGGTATACATATTGAACAAAATAATTGTTTTATTGATTGATTGATTGATTGATTGATTGATTGACCAAAAAATAAGCAACTCTAAAAAATAGACACGCTGAATATAAGTAACCAGACATCAATGAAAAAATCTTTATCATGCAAAAGTGAAAGACTTCAGATCTGGGCTGCGCTCAGGTGCTCAGCTTGCATCCCTATTTAGGTTTACTCACAGTAATCTGGCTGTATTTACGTGAGATAGTCCACAAGATTTACATTTAGACATACAGTTGAAGTCAGAATTATTAGCCCTTCTTTAAATTTTTTTCTTTTTTAAATATTTCCCAAATGATGTTTAACAGAGCAAGGAATTTTTCATAGTATGTCTGATAACATTTTGTCTTCAGGACAGTCTTATTTGTTTATTTCGCCTAGAATAAAAGCAGTTTTAAATTTTTTTAAGAGCCATTTTAAGGTCAAAATTATTATTTTTTTCCCCTAGTCTACAGAACATCGCTACAGGTCATCACTATACAATAACTTGCCTTATGACCCTAACCTGCCTAGTAAACCTAATTAACCTAGTTAAGCTTTAAATGTAATTTTAAGCTGTATAGAAGTGTCTTGAAAAATATCTAGTCAAATATTATTTACTGTCATCATGGCAAAGATAAAAGAAATCCGTTATTAGAAATGAGTTATTAAAACTATTATGTTTAGAAATGTGTTGAACGAATCTTCTCTCCGTTAAACAGAAATTGGGGAAAAAATAAACAGGGGGGCTAATAATTCTGACTTTAACTGTATGTTTCTGTTTTTGACAGTTCAGGCTCAAAGAGAACAGATCACACACTGTGTGAGAGAACTAAGATTATGCTGGTATTAAGTGACTCACCCTAGTTGTTTGTTCCAAGTTGTCTTTTAATTAAAAATGACAAAGAATATGTTCAGATGATGTGTTCCTCTGGTATTTCTTATAAATAACTGTGTAAAAGAATCTGTTCTGCAACAACTGCAGCCATTTCAAGCACAACATTTAAAGGTTCAAGACACCCTTGAGATTAAATTTTAATAGATTTGTGTGTGTTGAGCATCAGTTAAGACAATGTTAGCACCTGTCAGTTTTAATTGTGGGGATAATTTTGAGCTTTGTCGGTTAATTTCATCTTCCAGGTTTAAATAATTTTTGGGGCGGGATCAAAATTGCTGACGTAGCGTGAATCTGCTAGTGAAGTGATGAGGTGTCGGTTTCTCATTATTATTCATAGCTGAGTTTTTTTATCCTATAAGAGGACCCTGCTTCTTAATTATTTATGAGAGCATGTGCTTTTCAAAGGCAAGGCAGACCTGGCAAGCTGTGAGACTCAATGACTGGGTGAGACCGTGTTCGCACACAGCAAGCAGTGTTTAGCCGTCCATGAAGAGTTGTATGTGTTTGTTTCCATGATCCATAGGGTTTGTTGCATGCTTTTCCTCACTATGCTGTCAGGGCTGATAGCAAAGCTTCTGGTTTGCAGCAAGCATTTTTGTCGGGAGAGCTGTACGAGAATTGGAGAATTACGGACTTTGTATTTTATCAGTTGAGTTCATTACCATTCAGACACATCGCCTATATCTGTGCTGCTGTATTTGCATACGTTTAATATTCTACCGAATACCGGCAGGGCTAATAGTTGGAACAGATAGGGAAATAGACCTGCTGCACTGCTATCCACTGTGTCTGCATTCAGATATGGGATTCAGGAGGAAAGAAGTCCTCCTCATATATAGTGTTTACATGATTATATTTATAATGATATAACAAATTGTGGTTATGTGTATATGAAATTACGAATAACAAATGTAGCAGGGCATTAAATTACTGTTTATTACTTTGCATTTTATTTTTGTAAACTATAAAGTCATGCATCTCTTCATGGTTTGTGTCTCATTTTGTGAGCCAACAGACAACAGTTGTTCGATCCCCTCCTTTTCCTCTCCTCTGCTGGCCACGCCCACTCTGCCCTCTGCTCACAGCATTTTTTTTTAAATTCTGAGATAGACTTGAACTGAAAGAGGGGTTTCATGGCCCTTTAAGACATGCTTTTTTTAGGCATTAAATAATGGTGCAAACGCCAATAAGTGTGAGTGCTAACATAATGAAATTGTGTTGCATAATTCATTCAAATACCTGACCCCTCCCCATCCCCCTATAAAATTTTCTTATGTTTGGGAAACTTCAGTAAGGCCAGGCACAAAAATAGCTGAACACAACTTTTCTGCACTATTTTTTCTCTCTGTGTGTTTATTAAATATAGACAGTAGTTTTAACGCACCACTGCACACTGTTAGTAAATCTGACCCTATATATTTTTATTTATACCTGTATTGTAGAATCTGAAATTTCTGATGACCCGCAAGTGATTTAAATGAAATTAATTCTATATTATATTGTGGTTTTTTATTATTATTTGTTTTGCATTGATAATTTCAGTTATGGCTATTTGCTCATTTATAAATTTTAGTTATTCATTTAGTCATCCATTTATTTGATTCTTATTTTTAATTCATTTGTTTATCATTTATTATATTAATCATTTATTGATTTGATTTCTTTATTTTATATATTTCTTATTATTTGTTCTGCTTTTAGTGCTTTTTTCCGTTGTTTAGTCTTATAGTGATGGTGTTTCATGAAATGTTCCTTTCCACTGATATGAGATATGAAGGTATGTCTTGGTAACACTTTATTTGATGGTCCAATTAGTATTAGTAGACTGTCTGCTAAATATCTGTTGATACTGCTCCTTTAACAGACATTTAACAGACTATAAGAAACTTTGCAAGTACATGTCAACTTACACTAACCCTAACCCCAACCTAACAGTCTACTTATAATCTAATGAGAATTAGTTGGCATGTAGATGCAATGTAACTTAGATTAAAAAAATGGGCCATCAAAATAAAGTGTGACCTATGTCTTTAATTCAAGGTCTTGTGGCCTGATGTATGTATAATAACATTTGTTATATTTGTGCTGTTCAGAACCCTGCTCATTTATTTTCATCACTTTGTCTCCAGCTTCTGCTCTTCTCTGACTTTCTTCCACAGTCAACTGCTATATTGATAGTAGACTGTTAATTCAGTTGAATACTGGTTAACAGGTTTAGGTATTCTGCTGACCTCTTGTCCAAATACTTGGA
>NC_079457.1:27838321-27868321 GCF_903798145.1 Danio aesculapii
TGTGTGCATCTGAGATTAAATACAGGGTTTAAAGTAGTGATGGGAAGTTGAACATGAACTGAATCTTTTGTGACAATCTTCCCAATTTTGAAATCAAAAATATGTAGTCAGCAATCATAATTTTAGTCAATTAAAACATCACCATCACCTGAAAAGTTTCTTACAAATATGTTTTACAATGCAACTGAACCATGATTCACTGAACCATGATTCAAAACCCATTACGACTTTCTAAATAAACATATGTTTTGACATATACTCTCATTTAAGCCCTCGGTTTACCCGCTTAGCAGTTGTTCAAGTTAAGTTCATTCACAGCAGGTTGTTCGGTTCACTGAATTACACATGCGCAGTATTATCAGTTTATCACTTCTCAAATCTGATCTCAGTGTACTGTTTTAGTAACTGAATAACTCAGTATATAATGGTTTATTTCAAGTCAGAAGAGGGTATCAGGTATGTAAAAAGTAAGCTGTTGAGTATAAGTGCTTAATGTTACGTTGTTTCAAATGATTCAGTTCGATTTGGTGTATTAGTTCAATCGGTTCACTTAGAAGATCCGGTTAAAAAAAACTAATCGTTCGCGATCACGATCACTAAAGTAAAACCCATTATTGGGAAAAATTGTGTTAAGTTAATACTTTTAAGTGTCTGCTCGGGTTATGTTTAATGTTGTCACCATGCTGCTGTCATGTCCAGACATGAGGACTGACTGGAGGAGAACCGGCTTGTGCTGGCCAATGGTATCAGGATTACAGACTCTGAGGTGCTGTACGGTCAAACACCTGGCAGTGTGAAGTAAATAGATTCAATTCTAAAAAGCATACAATAGGTTTATGTATTAAAGAGCCCCTATTGTGGGTTCTGAAAATGACATTCTATGTAGTGTGTAACACAGCTCTAAGTGAAGTGAAATATCCAGCTAAGGCTTAAATCTGAAAGTGGACAGTTTTAAAAACGATTAATTCATCTAAAAAAAAAAAAGAGTCTACTCATAGTGGTTAGAATGAATCGTCTTCAAAACGAGTCTTTAGCCGTTTCGGCGCGACGTGGCTACGAAACATAAGCCCCACCCAATTGTTGCACGTGCGGGAATATTTAAACCTGCGGTCCCGCCCACTAACCCAGCAGCAAATACAAACAGATCCTGATGTCATCATGAGTCATGAAGACGCTGTGCTTACCTGGACATTATTGGAAGTGTGAGAGAAATGGGCGATTCATTCGTTTGTTAAAGGAAGGATCAGAAAAGACTACTGATGTATGAGACTTGTGAGACGAATGGACAGACAATACACCAAGGGTGCGTTCAAAATAAGGCCAGTTTATTAGGCACAAAGGCAGCCAGCTGCAGCTGGGGAGGAGCTCTGGTGAGTGCTACAACCCCCTGGCTGGGGATGTGATCTTTAGGGAAAGCAGAGTACAGGTAAGCCCTGAGAACATACACTTCACGCAAGAGGTGCCACAGCGATGATTGCAAATGGAAATGATCTAAGTTACAGCTGAGAAGGCAGAAAAGCTCCAAAATGAAAGATAATTATTGAAATCAGACCAGGCCCACGACACATTTCATAAATGTAAGTAAATGACTCCTTGTTTTCTCTAGATTGCAAATGTATTGAATTGTGTTTTGTTACTTGTAACCGCTTGTATTGTATAAGGTTAACTCTTTATATTCTCATATCGCGTCTAATGCCACGTTGAAACGAGACACGTGCCGCTTTGTTTATGGATTTAAATGCATTTGTGAGCTTGTGTTCCACTGCCGTTTGTCGTTGCTATGGCCACCGTCAGCTGATCCTACACACGTGCAGCGGTCAAGGTTCAGAATAGTTTAGCTTTTGCTGCTGTGTGGATTAATACTGAATGTGTATCATAGTTAAGAATGGAGCAATATGCTGGTGTTTAACTACACTGCTTTTAGTGGTAAGGTGTCTGAATAACACTGTTGAGTTAGTTTTACTATGAAGCGTGTTTCGGGCATCCGCTGCGATCGGATCCTATACCAATGTTGCTTAAACCACGCTGGGCATTTTACTGTCTTGCTGAGCGCTGTCGACCAATCACAACAGGCTATCATCGGTCCAATTAGCGCAGATTAGATTCGCGTTAAGGAGGGGTTTAGGAACAAATTAATTGCTGAACGAGTCATATGGGAGTCGCTGGGATAATTAGGTCAAAATAAATACATATTATAAGACCATGAAAGTGTTTTTTGACCTTGCATGCATATCAGTATGTTGTTGGAGACCCATAAAACTGAAATATGACCCTTTTTATGTATAATATGGGCTCTTTACACTTACAAAGACAAAAACGAAGGACATGTTTGCTATAATTTTAGTTAGTTTCAGTTAGTTTTGTATATACACAATACAGTTTCAGATCTAGTAAAAAAAAAAAAAAAAAAACTCATTTTAAATTTTCATTTTAGTAAATGAAAATGTTTTTTTTTTTTTTTTTAATTCTAGTTTTTGTTTTTTTCGTTTGTTTTTGTTAACTACAATAACCTTGATCCTCCACCCCCAGGCTGCGGTAAAATTGTCAAGCATTTCTGGTCCACAGTGAAAAAAAGGTTGGGGACCACTGGTCTGCAGGAAAGAGTAAATGATCTCCAAAAGATGGAACAAATCATATTGGGGTAACTAGAATAGTAAAGTTGGGGCAACTACAACAATTCGGATGACAACAAAAATGTTGCCAAAAATGTAGCCCTGTGCACATATCTCCAATGAGCCTGGGTTGAAAGCTTGCAAAATAACTAGAAAAAATATGATGTACTGTTATCACAAAAAATAAAAAATAAAATTAGTTATTAGAAATGGGTTATATTAGAATTATTATGTTTAAAAATGTGTTTCAACAACCTTTTAAAGGATTGTACTGCAGCATTGCCTACCTGCCAAAAGGCTGTGTTGCGAAATGTTGCAAAAATGTTTTCTGCTAGCTGAGATGCAGCTGCAAAGTGAACAAAGGCCCAAGATAATTGGAAATGAGAAGATACAGGAGTCTCTCTTACCCAACACCACCAGCTCAGCACCAAAATAAATGATCCCGTGTTTGTTCTCAGCGACACACTGATACATGCCAGCATCTGAGAGGTTTACAGAGCTGATTGTCAGCGCTCCGTTCTCGATCTGGATCCTGTCCTGTGACACAGAGCACGAGCAATGAAAAGAGATTAAAATAGACATGCATTTAACTCCAACAACAAAGACTGTGCTTTAGTCATTATAGAAATCAATGCAACTTTGTTACATACGTTTACCAGAGCCCTCCTGCTGAGTTTTGACATGAGCATCATTGCACTGACAACTCAGATCTTTTTGAGAAGGCATCACTATTGTTTGCTCTGCATGAATTTTACCTCAGCCGCCAGCAGTTCTCCATTCTTCAGCCAGCTGTAAGAAGGTTTGGGTTTCCCGTTGGCTTTACACTCCCAGAACAACCTCTCTTCTATTGATAAAGCAATGTCTCGCATCGTCTGAACCCACTGAGGTTTTGCTGAGGAGATAAAAAGGAAACTATTTTATTGTATATATTGTGCTTATTCATGTTGCATATACATGTACAGTATACTCACATTTCTGTTTGAAAGATATTGGGGTCAGTGAGATTTTTGACTTATAAACGATATCTTTTCTGTACGGAGACCCGGAAGGGACATGATGGTGGAGAAAAAAATATGGGTGGAAGAAAAAAAAAATGGGTGGGAGAAAAAAAAATGGGTGGGAGAAAAAAGGTGATAGGTAAACATATTTTTGAAAGTTTTTGCGTTCCCTCGCATTCCTTCGACAAACACTTCACTTCATACATGACAACCCTCCCGTTTTTGCCAGGATTGTCCCATATTTTACCATTATATCCTATTATTAGGTATTTTCCCATATTTCTCTCATATTTTTAATCTTGAAAGCATGTTGAAATTAATATAAAAATGTCTGAATTCACTTTCTTTCCATTAAAGCTGTGCATCGATCAGCGCTCCTCATATGCAACCTCTGAATCAGTGAATGCATGTATAAGCGCTGACTGACGGACATGCTCCGTATGATAAACTGATCCCAGATCAGCTCACGCACATTTAAAGTGACAACTCTGTTATCAAACAAGTGAAGAGCAGCAAACGAATCTCTCATTTAGTTTTGTTTGATAGGTGTCACTTAACAAACGCAATGATATATAACGAAATCATTTGTTTGTGCTCATTTAAGAGAAAATTAGTTGTGTTTAAAATAAAACTTGCAGGACGTCCGGGCATGTTTACAAATTATTAAGTGTATTTGTCTGTTTAAACACACACACACACAGCTGGTCTGGGAGTCAGTCAGCGGTTATATATGCATTCACTGATTCAGAGGTTGCATATGAGGGGCGCTGACCGATGCACAGCTTTAATGGAAAGAAAGTGAATTCAGACATTTTTATATTAATTTCAACATGCTAAAAATATGAGAGAAATATGGGAAAATACCTAATACTAGGATATAATGGTAAAATACAGGACAATCCCAGCAAAAACTGGAAGGTTGTCATGTTTGAAGTGAAGTGTTTGCGAAGGAACGCAAAACATATTTGCGAGATAACAGCAAAACATATTTGCGAGGGAACGCAAGAAACTTTTAAAAATATGTTTACATATCACCTATTTTTTTTTCTCCAATCCATTTTTTCCCTTCCACCCATTTTTTTTTCCCACCATCACATCCCTTCCGGGTCTCCGTACTTCTGTACAACAAGGCTGTTATTTGCTAAAAAAATGCAATTTTATATAGTAGTATTATAGGTTTTACACCATTTTTTTTATTCATGTGATGCAAAGTTGAATTTTTCTGCATCATTAATTTAGTCTTTAGTGTCACATAACCTTTCAGAAAGTTTCCCAGTACTGGGGTGCAGCTGGAAGGGCATCTGCTGTGTAATATATATGCTGGAATAGTCGGCGGTTCATTACGCTGTAGAAAATTGAAAGAATTATAATTCTTTCAGAAATAATCAATATTAAATATGATTTTCTTTTCAAGAAACATTTGTGATGCATATTACTTCTGTGGAAATTGTTACACATTATTTTCAGATTTCTATATTGTATGTGACTTTATTTGTTGTGCAGAACTTTTACTTTCACAATAAGCTATATTAAATACTGAATGAAAGGTAACCCATAAAACCCATAAAAAAACACTACAGTAATTCATCGTAAACACTACAGTGTTTTAAATCCATACTGCAAGAAAGAACATGAATTAATCTGTTGTGGTAATTCTATAGTTGCTCTGGTATAAAACAACTACAGTAATATAAACAAATTGTCCAGTGTCACGATCACCAGCGATCTAACCTGTGCAGATCGCTGGAGAACTACACATCTGACAAATGTAATACAACTCCCAGAAGTATTTGCACTTACACACCAGTTCCTGATTTCCCCTGATTACACACACAGTTCATGATAGACTGATTACTAGGACTATAAAGACTCCTCATTCACATGCACTCTTTGCGGAGTCTTGTCAACTGTAAGTGAGCATTACGAATCATTAGTGGTGGGCAAAGTAAGGCTTTGAAACACCGAAACAGTCAAAGCAAATGTGTCGAAGCTTCGAAACATTTTGAAGCCCGTCTCTACAGTGATACCTAGTGGTCATTTTTTTTGTATTGCTCTGGAACAGCTTCAGAAAAGAAACAGTTTGTGTTAAACTGAGGTATCACAAATTGAGGTATTAAACCCCACGTTGTATAGTTAAGGTTTCAAGTGATTTAGTGAAGCGGTGTGAGTTCCTGACTAGCATGCAGAGATAATGGGTTTGAATCCAGTAGCAGTATTTTGGCTAATTTGATTACAGTAGAACTCTGCACATTCCTAATATGCAGTAAGTTACTGTAAAAGTTTTAAAGTGACCCACAGTGCAGTGCAAAAAACAGAAGTGACCTGTAAAGAATGTATGTGGTATTTTACTAGGTGTTTGTGCAGTAAATAACTGTATTTTTTTATTAACTGTCTCATTTTTGTCTTCAACTACAGTAGCAGTTCTCAATTACTTTAATTACAGTAGAATACCACAAATTCCTAATATGCAGTAAGTTCCTGTAAAAGTTTTAAAGTGACCCACATTGCAGTTCATATTACAGTAGTTAACTGTGAAGAATGTATGTTGTATTTTACTGGGCGTTTGCAGTAAATAACGTCCTGGTTACGTACGTAACCCACGTTCCCCGAATAGGGAACGGAGACGTGTGTCTGTTATTAAACAGACTTTTGGGAGTGCTTTAGACGACCAATCACATCTGAAGATAAGAAAACGGGCCAATGAAATGCCAATTGAATTGGCGGAGCTTAGCTCCACAGCTGAAACTGATGAGCCAATTAGGGCTATATCAGTCGGCTGCTGGAGCCAGCTCATCAGAATTTGCCTGCTGAAGAGCCGATCGCTCAGCTCCCAGCTGGAGACTCAGGTGCTGTGGCAGTGGAGACACACGTCTCCGTTCCCTATTCGGGGAACGTGGGTTACGTACGTAACCAGGACGTTCCCCTTCATATGGGAACTTCAACGTGTGTCTGTTATTAAACAGACTTTTGGGAGACTGTATGGAAAGCGCCACAGCAGCTAAGCCTGTCGCGTCCCTGATGTGTAGTTTGCCAAGCCAAAGCGTGAGCGCACTGACATCACCAAGAGCGCAACCATCCAACGTCCCCTAGGCCCAACATATTACCATTACATGGGAATAAAAGTTTTAAATCGGGGGTCGTAAGTGTGCTTTTACCTAGCTAATATAGACTAGGGATTTTGGAAATACGACAGTACGTTGGGAAAGCGTGCCAGTCCCCGAAGGGGGAGGACGCAGCGGAGACCACATGCTACCCTAAAAGGGGAGACCTGATGGTAAGGAGACATATGGACTAGCCCTAATGAGGGGGAGTGCTACATATGATAAGCTGGTTAGCGGTTTAGGGAAGACACGGGACCGCCTAATAAGGGAGAACACACCGTGGTAATAATGCATATGACATCACCAAATGGGGATGCACATAGCTGGCACCGATCCTCAATATGCGTGTAGACCTAATGGGCATACCAACCGCACACTGAGCCATGCACTCGACTCCTCCGCTTAGTCGATGCTGGGGGCCTCGGAGGAATTCTCTAGGGTTCGCCTGAGAAGGGAAACTTACTAGTAGAATAGGAAAAAGCGCACGCATCTCCGGTTTAGGGAGCCTGGCGCAGCAAGCGTTTGTGACACCGAGCTTAATTCTCCCCCGATTGATTGGGATTCCCCAATAACCGGGAAAAAAACGGCTCCACTCGGAGGTTATAAAACCTCGCAAATGTGTTAGGTGTCGCCCAACCCGCAGCTCTGCAGATATCTGTGAGAGAGGCGCCGCGTGCTAACGCCAATGAGGAAGCGACACCTCTAGTGGAGTGCGCTCTCACGTTAGGAGGGCGCGGCTTGCCCTGGCATTGATAAGCGAGGGCGATGGCATCAACTAACCAGTGGGCCAACCTCTGTTTTGACACGGCACTTCCCTTCTGCCGGCCACCATAACAGATAAAGAGCTGTTCACATGATCTTACATTTTGCGTTCGTTCCACGTAAAGGCGCAAAGCGCGAACGGGACAAAGCAGTGAGTGGGCTGAGCCTGCCTCCTCCGCAGGCAGCGCTTGCAGGTTCACCACCTGATCTATAAATGGGGTGGTAGGAACCTTGGGCACATAGCCAGGTCGGGGTCTCAGGACAACGTGAGAGTAACCCGGCCCGAATTCAAGGCACGATTCGCTGACCGAAAATGCCTCCAGATCCCCAACTCTCTTGAATGGCGCCAATGCGATCAGCAGAGCTGTCATAATGACAGAATACAGAATCGAGTGGCTAAAACAGATCTCTCTGCAGCCACCAGGACTAAAGAGAGATCCAAGAGGGCATGAGAGGGGGGCGGGATGGATTTAATCGCCGCGCGCCTCTGAGGAATCGGATGATTAGATCATGCTTCCCAAGCGTGTTGCCATCCACCGCGTCATGATGAGCGGAGATGCCGCCACGTAAACCTTCAGTGTGGAGGGTGACAGCCTACGCTCCAGCTTATCCTGAAGGAAGGATAACACAATGCTAATCTGGCAAGTTCGGGGGTCTTCTCGGGGAGAAGCGCACCACTCAGAGAATAGACTCCACTTCAGGGCGTAGGCATGCCTCGTAGAGGGTGCTCTAGCCTGAGTGATGGTGTTAAGTACCGCGGGCGGTAAGTCACCAAAGTCCTCCGCGCTCCGTCTATGGACCACACGTGGAGGTTCCAGAGATCTGGGCGTGGGTGCCAGATGGTGCCCCGTCCCTGAGAGAGGAGGTCCTCCCTTAGGGGAATGCGCCAAGGAGGGGCCGCCGCGAGGAGTGTGAGCTCCGAAACCCAGGTCCGGTTGGGCCAGAGGGGCGCAACAAACAAGACCTGCTCCTCGTCCTCCCTGACTTTGCACAAAGTTTGTGCGATTAGGCTCACTGGGGGAAACGCATATTTGCGCGTGCCCGATGGCCAGCTGTGAGCCAGTGCATCCGTGCCGAGGGGGGCCTCGGTCAGGGAATAAAACAGCTGGCAATGTGCGTTCTCGGTGGAAGCAACAGATCGATCTGGGCTTCCCCAAAGCGCGCCCATATCAGCTGGACCGAATCGGGGTGGAGTCTCCATTCTCCTCGGGACACTAGCTGCCGTGAGAGCGCATCGGCTGCACGGTTGAGCTCGCCCGGGATGTGAATGGCACACAGTGATTTCAGCCGCGTGTGACTCCAAAGGAGCAGACGGCGAGCGAGCTGAGGCATGCGGCGAGAGCGCATACCCTCCATATGGTTGATATAAGCCACCGCCGCCATGCTGTCCGTCCTGACCAGCATGCGTTTCTGCTCCAACACCGGAAAAAAGCGGCGGAGAGCCAGATACACTGCCAACAGCTCCAGGCAGTTGATATGCCAATGCAGGCGGGGTCCGGACCACGAACCCGCGGCTGCATGCTCGTTGCACACGGCCCCCCAGCCCGTGCTGGAGGCATGTGTCATTACGACAACATGCCTGGATACTAGCCCTAGGGGCACTCCGGCCCGTAGAAAAGCCAGATCCGTCCAGGGGCTGAGGGTGCGGAGACACAGCAGAGTGATGTTCACCCGGTGCGTACCCGCGCGCCATGCCCGTCTGGGGACTCGATCGCGAAGCCAACGCTGAAGTGGTCTCATATGAAGCAAACCGAGCGGCGAGACCGCGGCTGCGGATGCCATATGCCCCAGGAGCCTCTGAAAACATTTCAGTGGGACCACTATTTTCCTGTGGAGCTCGTTACACAGGAAAGCATTAGCCTGGCGCGCTCCTCGGAGAGGCGCGCAACCATAGCAACCGAATCCAGCTCCAGCCCGAGGTAAGAGATCCTCTGCACAGGGCAAAGTTTGCTCTTCTCTCGGTTGACCTGAAACCCCAACTGGTCGAGGTGCCGAAGCACTTTGACTCTGTGCATAATCAACTGATCGCGAGAGGAGGCTAAAATGAGCCAGTCATCGAGATAGTTGAGTGTGCGGATGCCCGCAAGCCGCAGTGGCGCAGAGCACCCTCCGCGAGCTTGGTGAAAACCCGCGGAGACAGAGAGAGCCCGAAGGGGAGGACTTTGTACTGCCACGCTCGTCCTTCGAACGCAAACCGGAGAAAAGGGCGGTGGCGTGGAAGAATAGAGACATGAAAATACGCGTCCTTCAGGTCTATGGCTGCAGACCAATCCTGTGGACGGACGCTCTGAAGCAAGCGTTTCTGCGTAAGCATTCTGAAAGCATTTAGTGTAAATGACTGTTCAGTCTGCGCAGATCTAGGATTGGTCTTAACCCCCCGCTCTTTTTTGGGCACGATGAAATACGGGCTGTAGAACCCGGACTCCATCTCGGCTGGAGGGACCTGCTCGATTGCGTCCTTCGCCAGGAGGACCGCAATCTCCTCTCGCAAGACAGGGGCGCTCACGGGGATCACCCTCATGAAAAGGACACCCGTGAACTTGGGAGGGCGAATAGCGAACTGAATCGCATAGCCGAGTCTGACCATCCGTATGAGCCACCGCGATGCGCTGGGCAGCGCTAACCAGGCTGGCAGAGCGCGCGCTAATGGCACCATCGGAGCGATCACTGACGTGCCAGCGGAGGGGCAGCTCGGGATGGGAGTGCTCATCCCGGGAAGCGGTGCGTCCCGGGGAAGAGCTGAAAATAAGAGAATTTCTCTTACCTTCCTCCCTGGATCCCGCGGTGAGGCCAGAGTGAGAGAAAGGAGTCCGTCCTGCTGCACTCTGAGGGCCTGAGGCGAAGGGTCCCGGTGCTGCGAGCTGAAAGGCGGAGCGTCCCAGACTGGCAGTACTCGGGCTCGCGCATCCGGAGAGAGAGGAAACTGCTCTTTTGGAAATTTGGTTGCCGCCAGCCCAGGGGCCGGCAGCGAGGAGTTTAAAGTCGTTGTGGACTGATTTAATAATCCTCGGCCCCCCACCGAGGAAAGAGCAGGTCCCCTCTTTTCCGAATGGCCCGTCCCAGGAACGTTTCGCGGTCCGTTTACTGGACTTAGCGGCGCCCTGGGGCGGGGGCGTTGCAGTCCCGCGGGAGGCTCGGCATTGCCGCCTGGCCGGAGCGGGCAGCGAAAGCGGAGCAGATGAAGCCGCGGGTGGACGCCCTCGGCGAAGAGCAACCGCAGCGGAAGGGGCAGCGGGAGGAGCAGTTTTTCGAGCCCGCTGATAGATGACCTCACCCCTCGCCTTGGACTGCTTTTCACCGCGGAGAATTCCTGGGTGAACTCCCCGACGGTGTCGCCGAAAAGGCCGGCCTGGGATACGGGAGCGTTAAGAAAGCAAGCTTTGTCAACGTCTCTCATATAGCCAAGCTCAGCCAGGGGTGGCATTCCTGGACCACTAATGTGGCCATCGTCTTCCCCAGGGCACGAGCAGCCGATTTAATAGTCATGAGAGCATAATCGGTTGCCGTGCGGAGCTCATGCAGCAAGCCTGGGGGAGAACCGCCCTCCTGCATCTTGGCCAGCTTCTCGGCTTGGTAGCGTTGATAGGTGGCCATAGCGTGCAGAGCGGAGGTGGCCTGGCCCGCAGCAGTGCAGGCTCTGGCCGTGAGAGACTCAGATAACCTGCACGCTTTGGAAGGGAGTGAGGGCGGACCTCTCCGAGTGGAGCAGCTCTGCGGACAGAGCACGCTCCGCCTGGGGAATCGCCTCATAACCCCTGGCCGCTCCGTCATCGAGGGAGGTGAGAGCGGGAGCGCACGAGGACCGGGCAGAAAAATGTGCCCTCCATGCCTGCGTGAGCTCTCTGTGTACCTCCGGGAAGAAGGGGACGAGGGGTCTAAAAGGCTTCGCCTTCTTCACCCCCACGTAACACCCATCTAAGCGGTCCGGCCGCGGTTCTGGGGGACAAGCCATCTCCAGTCCCACGGCCGAAGCAGCCCGGAATAACACGGCTAACATGTCCGACTCCAGATCCGAAACCTCACTGATAACCCCGGAGGGTGGCAGGGGGTCCGGATCTTCATCAGAGCATGTCAGCCCGCCCTCCGATGCAGCGATGGACATCACGTCCCCGGTGTCATCTAATGAGAGCGCGGCCAACCCAGAGGATGGACCAGCGCTAACACTCGAAGCAGAAACAGAGCGCACTGACGAGGAGCGAGGGGTCCGCGGGCCCGAAGGCGACGGATTAGCCCCCACTGTAACCCTCAGGCCTGCCCGAGTGCTAACCGCTTGGCGGGGAGCAGCAGGGGTGACTTGCCCTAATAAAAGAGCTCGCCGCGACCTCAGTTGCGCAACAGTCAAGCCATCGCAATGCGGGCAAGAACTGTCCGCGAGCACCGCATCAACATGTTGGACCCCCAAGCATGTGACGCAGTACTCGTGCCTGTCATCCGGGGAGAGGAAACCACCGCATCCAGAAACGCACGGTCGAAACGACATCTTTAAAAAGACGCGCTGCACGACCGTGTGCTCTCTTAGGGAATTCTGCTCTTTTAAAAAACTGCTCTTTCAGGTCACCAGCGAAACGCCAAGGGGACGGGAAACCCAGCTCGACCGCCGCTAGAACGTCTTCCCTCGCACTGGTGAGAATAATGCTTTCTTCAATGTTGGAAGTCAGCTCAGCAGAAGGGTTCTTCAGTCTCAGATCGGGTCTGAAGCAACAATTCTGATGAGCTGGCTCCAGCAGCCGACTGATATAGCCCTAATTGGCTCATCAGTTTCAGCTGTGGAGCTAAGCTCCGCCAATTCAATTGGCATTTCATTGGCCCGTTTTCTTATCTTCAGATGTGATTGGTCGTCTAAAGCACTCCCAAAAGTCTGTTTAATAACAGACACACGTTGAAGTTCCCATATGAAGGGGAACTGTAATTTTTTCATTAACTCTCATTTTTGACTTCAACTACAGTAGCAGTATTTTTGCTAATTTGATTACAGTAGAACTCTGCACATTCCTAATATGCAGTAAGTTACTGTGAAAGTTTTAAAGTGACCAACAATGTAGTAAATATTTCAGTAGTGAAGGAATATATGTGGTATTTTACTGGGCGATTTTGCAGTAAATTACTAACTGTAGTAATTCATTGCTATAGTAAATAATACTAACTATTATTATACATAAGTGCATTTTTTTAGATTACAGTACATGCTAAAAAGGCTTGCCATAGCACTCTTGTTATTGAATTACAAAAACAGACCTTAATACCATTTGTAAACAGCCTTAGAGTCAAGTTTTTCTTAACCAAGCATTCAATTTAGTTTAAACTATAGTTGTCTTAAATACTGTACCCACACTTACAGTAATTTTAGACTTTGCTGAGACATGGACACTCTTTTATCTGATTAACTGGAAGCACAAATTGTCAATAATCACTTGTTTCATCCATCTTCCTGCCAATGGTAAAAGCGACAGTTTTCCATTCGTCGCTGCAATACTGTAGCTGCCCTGTCTGGATTCATGATTGAACCGTCACACGGTGCTATAATGTGACACTCTCAACATGTTCAGCGCTGTTGATTTCCAACAGTCTCCCAAACATATTGAAAAATCATCAGTCATTCTTTCTGCTAATGGCACTTGCAGGATTTGTGGCAACTAAGCACTTAATTGATCAATCGAAACCATGCACTGATTGACTCATTAAGTAAACTGATCAAGAATTAAGGGATCAGTTCACCCAAAAATAAAAATGCTGTTATTACTTACTCTCCCTCATGTTGTTACAAACCCATGAGACTTTTGTTCATCATCAGAACACATATTAAGATATTTTAGATGAAATCTGAGAGCTCTCTCATCCTTTATAGACAGTAATGGTCCAAAGACATTCTAAGTCTATAAATAGAAACATTGTCATATATTCCATGTAACTTCAGAGGTTCAACTGTTAATCATACAAATCTCTTTATCTCTTTAAAACTAAATACTAGACCATTTTCACACCAAAAATTATGATTTGAAAAAACACTGATTTGGAGGACTGGTTTCACTTTCCCTCAGCTGTAGTCACTTTGCTATGTGAAGCGACTTTCACAGCGGACAAGGAAAGTTGTGCACTATGAAACCCATTCATTTCAATGGCCATGCAAGGGAGGTTTCACTAGCTTCATTAGCTTGTATGTGTGTTGTCTGCAAATTTCGAAATAGCTCTATATTCCACTCTGTGAATACTTCCCATATGTGCATGCATACTGGATTTATCTGTACATGAACTGCACATGCTCATCAGAAAAGTAAAGTCTTCTAAAATAAAGTGCAGACAAGGATTTTCTATGTATTCTTGTTCCTAAAGCTTTAATAGCGCTGCTCTGCTGTTATGGCTATGCTGGTATCGAGTTAATTTAAAAATTCTTACAAAAAGACTTTATAATATTTGATAAATTAATAAATCATTATAATAAAGCTTTTTGATTTTCAGTTTTTGGCTTTCAGTCAAGCGCAACCAGAATTTCATCCCACACTGGAAAAAAATATTTGATTTTAATTTTAAAAAGAGAGTAAAAAAACAATGTGGATAGTTAGAAAAGTTAAGTCACTGGGTTTATTGACTGTTTTTATGTGACATCAACTTGGGCAATGGGTTTACTCACTAAAGTAAAATAAATAACCATTATTCACAGTGCAGAGTTTTCATTTCAGTCCATCCTGCAATGCTGTAAGTACAATACAACTTTGTTTGCCAATATCTTCTCTTCCAAGACAGGTCAGGGTGCACATTCACAATGGACAGTATGACATATTGCTATTAGAGTCAATAGCACAACACACAAGCATTGTATTGTCTGTAGTAAAAGATGTATTGTATGTTGAGTGGTAATTTTTATTTTGTTAATGTGTATATAAAACTTTGCCTGTGTTACGGCACCTTGCTGCAATTTTAGTTTCCCTAAACGGGATAATAAAGTTTAAATGTGCACATAGGCAAACAATGTTGTTTTTTATAGGTTTTTTGGCACACAAATGTGTTCTTGGAGCTTCATATGATTACAGTTAAAGCACATAGAATATTTTTCCTTTTCTGGAAAATCTCATGGGGTCAGGGGTTACCAAGTTTGGTCCTGGAGGACCGGTGTCCTGAGAAGTTGAGCTCCAACCTTAATCAATATAACGTAATGTGTATTTATATAGCAAATTTATTGTGTATGGCCATACACCCAAAGCGCTTAACAATCATAAAGGGGTGGCAACCACAGGACAACATGATGGGCCATGATGGAGGGAATTTGGCCAGGACACCTGGGTTACACCATTACTCATTACGAGAAGTGCCATGGGATTTTTAATGACCACAGAGAGTCAGGACCTCGGTTTAAAGTCTCATCTAAAAGACTGACAGTATAGTGTCCCCTTCACTATACTGGGGCATTAGGACTCACACAGACCGCAAGTTGAGCACCCCTGCTGGCCTCACTAACACCACTTCCAACAGCAACCTAGTTTTCCCATGTGGTCTCCCATCCAGGTAGTGACCAACCTCTGCCCTGATTAGCTTCAGTAAGTAACCGGTTTTGGGCCTCAGGTTGATATGGCTGTGGCCAAACGCACATGCACAAGCGAATCAAAGTCTTACTTGGTATACCAGAAACCTCTGTTGAGGCAAGTTTGGAGCTAAAACCAAGTTTGGTGACCCCTGCTCACTATGGAGGATCAGATTTGATCTTAATCTGTGTTCCGAAGATTGAAACAACATGAGGGTGAGTAATTAAGAAAACAATTTTCATGTTTTGGGTGAACTAACCATTATATGGATGAGCTGACTAATCTTGCAACTGTTACTGTTTACCTATGCTTTTTTCTAAAGAGTTCACTGTGCTGCATTATACAAGAACGCTTGCATTCTGAACAAACCAAAAAGAAAAACGCGTTCATGTTTTGTATCATTCTTGGAGGCCAGGTCTTTTTAGATGAAGGTGCAACTTCGACCTTCTTTTGAAAAAAAACCCCGGCCTCGATAAGTCATACGCAAACATTGAGAATGAGTGAACTCGCATGCACAATACCATTTCATCAGGGAGCTTAGAAGTGGTGTGTGCCCAGATGTGAGCAGAAAGAGCACCTTTGAAATCCCAGCTGTCCAGAGCAATACCGCCGTGCTGATTTGCACTCCGGTTTTGTTTGTATTGTATTTCACTAATGGGTTTCTTGGAGGGATTTCTCTTTCTTTTGTGTATACATACATTTTATTTGAATCAATAACGCGTCACAAGTGAAAGGTTCCCATACCTACAAGATATCGAACAGCTTTTCCTCTAACAATTACCATGGGAAATATGTGCTGCTTTTCTTAGATATTCAATCATTTTATTTAGCATATAGCCATAATTTTGCACATAGCTTATCTCCACATCATTATTATGCACTTCTTGTTATTGTGTAGATGAAATATGACAGACTTGAGGAGGTAATGATTAAAACCTACTTGCTTATAGCGCTTAATAATCCTTTGAGTTGTGTCACGTCTCCAAAAATGGGTCCATGAGTGCTTGAATGGAGGAGGAGACCTACAATTTGTCAATAGCTAAACAATGACTCTTTGAGCCAGACTTTGGTGTCTTATTTGAAACAGAAGCTTGATCTTATAAAACTGACCAAAAATAATGAATATATTGGAGAGTAACATGGCAGAGATGATAAAAGATGGCCTAATTGCATTGTCTAATAATGAGTAGCGCTATTAACTAAAATATAATGATCATTAATAACACACCAGAGGTGAGATAATGGGTTCTTCCTGCATGTGTATTTAAGCTGAAAAATCTATCAGAGCTCTGATTTATAAATGTACTTGAATATTAGAAAGCAAGTACATGTGGTATATGCATTCATCCTAATACCATAAAATAAGTAAATGCTATCTATATTTAAATGCTAAAGCAAATAATCATGTGTTCAAAGAGTGGTTCTAAAAGAATGTTTTGTTATTATTATTATTTTTTTTTATGATCAACTTTATACATTTACATTCTTAATTTATCTGCACATTTGGTTTATACATTTGGTAAATTTGAATTAAGTTATAAACACATTAACTTAATATATGAGGCCAGGTTGAGATAAAATGTTTCTGTTTTATCTATTATTTATCTACTGTAGCCATTCATCCTAAAACTAACAAAGATATCAATAAAATGTATATCTATTTTATCATCATTCATCTCAAAGCAAATAGTTATTAACTATTTTAATATCCACAATCCATCTATCAAGCCACCCATCCATGCATCCTAAAGCAAATAAACACCACATATCTGAACACTGTATATATCCTTCCATCCATCTTAAGTTTCATAATCATCATCATCCATCAATCGATCCATCTTAAAGCACATCAACACCTCGCACCCTCGAACAGTTAAATTTTCCCCTACTGTGCAATAAAAGTCCAATACTTCTTCATACGCATTTGTACACAGCAACTTATATTAATATACAATGCAATACTTTCTCCATTCGCATTTGTACACAGCACCTTATAACCTGTATATTTATAACAAATCTGTACATACAACTCAACATAGAGATCTTTTTGACTAACTGCATCTTTGTTTTATGTTTATTGTCTTTTTTCATATTTATTTTGTGTCGTCACTTGTTACTTTTTATGACACTGGAAGCTTCTTGTGTGTGTGAAGCACACTTGGCAATAAAACTGATTCTGATTCTGATCATATATCTGAATATAAATCCTTCCATCCATCTTTCAATTACATCATCTATCAATCCATCCATCCATCCATCCATCCATCCTAAAGAAAATGAACATCATATATCTCAATATGTCCTTCAATCTATCTTTAAGTCCATAATTATCCTTCCATCCATCCATCCTAAAGTAAATAAACATCATATTTCTGAATATATCCTTCAATCTATCTTAAAGTCCATCATTATTCATGCATCCATCCATCCATCCATCCACCAGTCTGTCCATCCATCCATCCATCCATCCATCCATCCATCCATCCATTCATCAATCCATCCATCCTAAAGAAAATGAACATCATATATCTGAATATGTCCTTCAATCTATCTTAAAGTCCATAATTATCCTTCCATCCATCCATCCTAAAGTAAATAAACATATTTCTGAATATATCCTTCAATCTATCTTAAAGTCCATCATCATTTATGCATCCATCCATCCACCAGTCCATCCATCCATCCATCCATCCATCCATCCATCCATCCATCCATCTATAAACACTCACCAATCCATCCATCCATCCATCTATAAACACTCACCCACCCATCCATCCATCCATCCATCCATCCATCCATCCATCCATCCATCCATCCATCCATCCATCCATCCATCCATCTATAAACACTCATCCACTGACCCACCCACCCATCCATCCATTCCTTCCTTGCTTCGTTCCTTCCAACCATCCATTCATTTTTTATTATTTCTCTATCTATGATTTGGCTCTGTAATAGCTGTAAATCTTGCCATTTGACACCTCTCTGGATCAACAAAACTGTCTCAAATTAGCATTTAGCACTGCTGAGTTTTGGCACGATGTAACATCGCTCTGCCAAATCCATTACGTGAGCTCCGTTTATTCAGGTCTTTACTATGCCGTTATGGAAACTATAAGAAAAGCCTAGACAGGGCAGAAACTAATCATTAAGTAATTCACTGTAGTTGTGAAATGACTAAACTGGCAGGATTTCTCATGGGAGATGCTGGCAAGAATCTGAATGGCCACGACAACAATAATATATGTGTCAGGAATACATTTCAATGACAGAAGAAACAATAAGGCAAAGACCAGCTTTTGCAAGTGCTACTAATATCCAGTCAGTATGGTAAAACAATATCCCAAATGAGCACCACTCATACCTTGTGTATCTACTGTAGCACAACATCATCATGTACACCTTGATCTTTCCTCCAATAGGTTTTGATGTTAATTAACAACATGAAAAAAATAAAAATTCAGTGATATATTGTCTGTATTGATGTTCAAAAATCTGGTAATAAACTGGCAGTACATTTTCTGTACATTAAAAAAAAAAAATTACATATTGGGGAAATAAGTATTGAACACGTCACCATTTTTCTCAGAAAACATATTTCTAAGGGTGTTGTTGACTTGAAATTTTCACCAGATGTTGCTAACAACCAAAGACATCCATTTATGCAAAGAAAACAAATCTGATTAGTTACAAATTAAACTATGTGTAATAAAATAAATAAACATATGAATAAAAATAATTGAAATACATATGAAGAAAGGAAGATGTATAAAGGCAGTGAATGCCCAGACAGCAGCTGAAATCTCTCAGTAGTTAACCCTCTGTCCTTCGTCATTGTTAATTAATATCAGCTGCTTCCGTTCAACGTCTACTTTATCAAGATGATAAATGTGAAACTGGGGTGCACATTTCAGCAAGACAATGATCCAAAACACAGCCAAGGAAACTCTCAAATGCTTTCAGAGAAAAAAATCAAGCTGCATATTGGCCCAGCCAATCCCCTGACTTAAATCCAATAGAGAAATTAAAGATCAGATTTATTAGACGAGACCCACAAAACCATAAAGATTTTTACACACCGTTAAAGTGTGTAAAAAATTCCACCTAAGCAATGGATGTGACTTCATTCTTCATATGAGAGACATCTTTAAGCTGCCATCACCATAAAAGCCTTTTAAATAAAGTATTAAAGGCTTTTCAGTGGTTCAGTAGTCATTTCATTGTTATTACACATAACAATGTTTTCTGAATGTTTTGTTTTGTTACATTTTCATGTTTGTATTGTTTGGGTATTTATTAAAATCTTGTTCAAATTCACATCAACAGTTCCTCTAGAAATATTATTCACAGGAAAAACACACTTTCTGAGATGTTGATAGTCACATATACGTCCCGCAGTGCTAAAAGCACTATTAGGACACATATATTTCACTAAAAAACGAAATTGGTTGTTTTTGCATTGTTTAGGGCAAATTCGTTCTTCTGGTTTAAAAAGCAATGGCTAAAAGTCTTAGTTATGTTTTTAATAACTTATATAATATTATAACTAATAAAATGTCAAAAAGTACCTCTGTTAAATTGCAGAGTTGAATTTTCAACATCAAAAGTCAACAGAGCAGAGATTAATGTCCCATAACGCAATTCATAACCATAAATAAATCACAAAATGTTAATTACTGTTAATTAACAGATTTCCTTAGTGTATTTATCTATATATTTCTATAAATATCATAATCTTTTCATTTTCATCTATTTTTTTTAATAGGCGTATTACTAGAACTCCTATGTTAAGCTGCTTTGGCACAATCTACAATATAAAAGCGCTATAGGAATAAACATGAATTGAATTGAAAAGTATTAGTACAATGGAACACTGATCCTTACAATGATGAATCCATATACATGACTAGTCCACAACTGAGTGCAATTGAGAGTAAAACAAGACCAAAAAAACTGCCCAACTTTCATTGATTTCACTGGAAGATTGTACGTACAATATTTTACAAGAAACATGGGGTGAATTTTAATATCCAAATATAATCCTGCCATGTACACTACATTTAAATGTTCTTTAATTTAAATAATCATACCGTGGAAAGACAGTCGTCCTTGCACTGTGTTCTTTCCCATCTTGTTCTCTGCCACACATTCATAGCCTCCGGCGTCTTCCTGCTGAAAACTGGGAATCTCCAGAACTACATTTGAGTTCTTCATCTTCACCTTGCTGGGAAACGGCACTCCATTCGCCCTCCTCCATGTTATCTCTGGAACTGGGCTGAATGTAGTTGGAAAAAAAAAAACTGCGGTGAGTAATCTTGCAAGAGAGAAAATGAAAAAGCTACACAGAGAGAGGGGAAAAAAGAAGCAGAAAAACTGAAAAGATGAAGATCGAGAACGTGAATTTTGTATAATTCCATTATATTGTAGATTACTGTCGTTCCCCCTCACATCTCCGCTCTAACATGCTAAATGAGTTACATTTTACTCATAAGACACCATCTCATTTCTTTTTGCAAGGAAAACGCATATGGCTCATCCGCTAATGGGATCAATTGAGACAGAAAAATTGCCTCCAGGCAAAAAAAAAAAAGACTGTTATTTGGTATTTCCCAAACAGACTTTGACAAGCCTGTTTAAAAGGTGGCGAAAGAAGGTGGAAAAGGGCCAAGCTGAAAAACACATTAAGCTCAGTGACAGACTAGCATTAAAAGTTGAGATAGCCGTAAAGGACTGAATCGGCATCAGTAACTACAAAAGAGTGCAAAATTCCACTTACTTTCCCAAAGCAAAACACTCCAGTGTCACAACTGATCCTTTTGCTGCTGGAACCATATCAGAGAAATGAACCTCTATTTTCGGCTCATATTCACCCATAACACCTATTAGGGGAGAAAACAAAGGGTGTTTCAGCATTTCCTCATTATTAATTCATTTATTGATTATGACTAATGCTAAAGAAAACATTATACTATATAGCAGGGCTGAGCTAGATGACAAAAATCTCATATTACGATATAAGTAATCCCATATCCTGATAACTATATATCACAATGTAGTTCCATTTCTGTAAATTCAATCCATTTTTAATTTATACTGTGGTGTGAAAAAAATGTTTCAGCCCTTATGTATTTTTTGTGAAGTTTCACAAACTAATTTTGAGAGGATTACGTGATATGATTGACTACAGCTGGTCCTTATCGCTAATCAAAATGGAAAACCCCCATCTATTCTTCCCTTCTCCCTCCTCCTCAATTCTAGGATCGGGCAACACGGCGGCTCAGTGGCTAGTGCTGCTGCCTTGCAGCGGGAGGGCCTATAGTTCAAGTTCTAATTGAGCCAGTCTACACTCTCTGTGCGGAGTTTGCATGTTCTCCCCGTGTTCGCGTGGGTTTTCCCTGGGTATTCCTTTTTCCTCCCACAGTCTAAAAACATGTACATAAGCAAATTGTAATAACAGTCACAAGCACTTAACCACCTTATTAACCAAAGAATAGGTAAACTGGGGGGCTCTCAAGAAATACCTGATCTCATATCCCTCCTAATGCTCATTGACCAAGTGGGAACCTTGGGCTCATCTATCTCCAAGCTCAGGGTTCTCTCCCGGTAAAGCATGCCAAACCTGCTATTATAGTCGAGGTATAATAAGTGTGAACTCTTGAATGCATGTTTGTTACATTTTAATGTTTTTAGATCATTCATTTTCTTTCCGGCGTAGTCTCTTTATTAATCTGGGGTCGCCACAGTAGATTGAACCGCCAACTTATCCAGTAAGTTTTACGCAGCGGATGCCCTTTCAGCTGCAACCCATCACTGGGAAACATTCATATGCACTCATACACTACGGACAATTTAGCTTGCCCAATTCACTTATATCACATGTCTTTGGACTTGTGGGGAAAACCGGAGCACCCGGAGGAAATCCACGCAAACACAGGGAGAACATGCAAACTCCACACAGAAATGCCAACTGACCCAGCTGAGGCTCGAACCCGCGACCTTCTTGCTGTGAGGCGGTCGTACTACCCACTGCGCCACCGTGATGTCCATTTTTCAGATCAATAAACAAATTTAAATATTAGTCAAAGATAGCACAAGTAAATTCATCACGCAGTTTTGGGATTATGGTCTTTATTATTCACAATCCTGAGGTGAATTACTCTAGCCACACCCAGGCCTGATTACTGCCACAGCTGTTCCCAATCAAGAAATCACTTAAATAGGACCTGCCTGACAAAGTGAAGTACACTCTCAGAAAAAAAAATGTACAATGTTGTACCAAAGGAGGTATAAACCCTTGTCACTGGGGCAGTACCTTTTTATGGAACAGAATTGTACCTTAAGACAAAGAAACAAAGTTGTACCATTGCAGTTTTTACCTTTAAGGACATGACTGGTACCATGGGAAACCAAAATGTACCTTTGGTTTTTAAAACCTGCAGATATAATATTGTACCTTCATCAAAGGTACTAATCTGATCCATGAAGGTACCACTACAGAGACAAGACACTTTGTACCTTACCAGTGTCAAATGTATAAATCATAAGATACATTTTTAAACAATGTTTTTTTTAAAGGTTTATTTTTGTGTAAATGCACCTTTTCCATTTACAATAAAGAACAAAAAATACTTTACATAAATCAAAAAAGCTATTTTTTGCTAAGCATTTCACAACACTTTTCACAAAGTTGTTACAGAAATACATTCTCCCATGTACAATATAAAACATTTTTTTTTCTCAAATTTTCACACAATACCTTTGTAATCTGCATGAACACTTTGCATATGCAGGACTTTTGCCGGCTCACTTGCGTAGTGGAAAGCAAAAGCCAAAAGGTGCGGATATCAATAATGAACATGTACTTATCAGAAAATGCTTACCAAATGTTTATTAAAAATGCCCTAAGTGTTTAGTTTACAATACCTGTAGTTTTGTTTAACCAATTGTTTTATAGAACTTAATAATTAATGTTTATGTTTATTCTTTAAACATTAGCTTTTAAATAATGATTCATGTTTTAATATGGAAATTATTCATAAAATCACTTTGCCTTTCCAGTAATACTTATTTTCATAGATATTGTAAAAAAGGAGGAGTTGTCCAACACTTATGTACCTTTTATATGAGAACAATTGTATACCTTCATTTCAATTGTACCATAAAAGGTACAGAACAGTATTATAAGAGGTCTTTTCTGTACCATATAAGGTACAACTTTTACAAAGGTACAAGACTGTTCCAAGACTGTTGTTTGTACCACCGTGTACCTTTTTTTTCCTGAGAGTGTAGACCAAAAGATCCTCAAAAGCTAGACATCACGCCAAAATCGAAAGAAATTCAAAAACAAATGAGAAAGAAAATAATTAAGATGTACCAGTCTGGAAAAGGCTATTTCATCAACAAATGGCAAATTTCAATAGAAAAGTCGAACAGTGGAGAACCTTCCCAGGAGTGATTGGCCGGCCAAAATTACCCCAAGAGCGCATTGACAACTTGTCACAAAAGAAGTTAATGAAAAAAAAAAAACTGCAGGTCTCACTTGTCTCAGTTGAGGTGAGTGTTCATGACTCCCCCATAAGAAAGAAACTGGGCAAAAATGTTTTTGATGGCAGAATTCCTAGACAAAAGCCACTGCTAAACAAAAAGAACTTTAAGTCTTGTCTCAGTTTTGTCAGAAAACATCTTGATGGTCCCAAGACTTATGGGAAAATACTCTGTGGAATGTTGAGACAAAAGATAATCTGAAACAATAAAGTGTAACAAACATGCAAAAAAAAAAACAAAAAAAAAACAGCAATGACGAAACACTGTTTCACACCACTGTATATGTTGGCTACATGATTACAGTATATAGATTGTACACCTTTCTCACAATGCTGTTATTTTGTTTCTGTCTGTCTAAAATATATAGATTACTGAAAACAATGTATTTTGTGACACCACAAAATAAACAACAGAGCATATTTTAACATATACTGTATACATTTTGCATAGTCCTACTATAGAGCAAATACGACAGAGTGTTAGTAGCTGCTTTTCTTGAGAACGAGCCGCTAAAACAAAGACAACAAATAATTTATACCAATCTGTAGTCTGGCACAACATCGGAGAGGTGTGGTGTTTGCTGAAGTTTCTACAGTGTTGGTAAATATTTTATCCAGCCATTGTTTATGTTTGCTTTATAGCAAAGTATATTTAGGACTGTGAATGCAATTCTTGGAGAGAAAGTTGTTTTGCCTTTGAAGCTCTGGCTCTTAAATGCAGTCTAAAACTAATTTACACCATCTCATTATGTTAAAACAGGCATTTGCGTGGATAGTGCGCCGTCATCTTGACACCAGAGAAAGTGTTCTTAGTGTTGCTTTCAATTGTTCAAATAAATAGTGCTATATTTGAAGTCTATATAAAAAGATGGGAGATCTAAACAATATTATATTTAAACTTTTTAATGCAGTCAATAAAGGAATCAAGAGTATTGCAATAAGGGGGTTCTAATTATATTAATTATTGCAATAGTAATTATATATAATAGTTATTGTGAGCTGATGAAAACAAACCTCAAATGCATTAAATAAAGCACACATTTAATAGCAGGGTAAGCTATGAAAGTTCACTTGTTCATTCATTTTCTTCCACTTACTGTATCTCGGGCCGGGTCATGCAAGTTTATGATTTCATTCATCACTTTCCTTCAGCTTAGTCTCTATTTCAGAGGTCACCACAGGAGAAGGAACCGACAACTATTCCTGCATATGTTTTTTTATGAAGCGGATGTCCTTCCAGCCGCAACTCAGTACTGAGAAACATCTATACACACTCATACTCTACGGCCAATTTAGTTTATTCAATTCACCTATAGCACATGTCTTTGGACTGTAGGGGAAACCAGAGCACCTGGAGGAAACCCACACCAGAACAGGGAGAACATGCAAATTCCACACAGCAATGCCAACTGGTCCAGCCAGTACTTGAACCAGCGATCTTCTTGTTTTGAGGCGACAGTGCTACACACTGAGCCACCATGCCACCCAATTTGCGATTTATAAAGAAAAAAATACAAGCCAGAAATCGAGTTATATACTGTAAGAAAATCAGTCTAATTCACGGTGAAAAAATGGCAGCTGTGGTTGGCAGAACCTAAACGTTAAAAATACGGTAAACTACCAGATTGAATTGACTTAGTAGTAGTATTATACACCAGTGTTTTGAATCTACACATTATACATGTATTAAAAAAAAAAAAAAAAACATAGTAATGTCAACAAAAAGCAAAACAATTGAAGTGCTATGAAGGGAATTCTGGGAAAGTCAGTTACAGTTATTAACCCTAAAAATTAAGGAAACGTGCTGTTTTGCAGCTTATAGATTTTTACTGTAGCATTTTTACAGTTTTATTTTACCATTTAAATAATAATAATAATAATAATAATAATAATTATTATTATTATTATTAATAATAATTCAATAAAAATAATAAATTTTTTAATTGTATGTTGGTACACTAATATTAATTCTTCTTTAAAAGTTTCCCAACTATTTCCCAAGTGCTGTTTAATGGAGAGAAGATTTTTCAACACTTTTTTTTTACAGATAACTTTTTATTTTTATAGATTTAATTTCATTAATTTTTAATAATGAATTTATTTTGTCTTTGCCATGATGACAGTACATCATATTTTACTAGTTATTTTGCAAGATACTAGTATTTAGATGGCTCAGTGGTTAGCACTGTCGCCTCATAGCAAGAAGGTCACTAGTTCGAGTCCCGGGAGGGTCAGTTGGCAGTTCTGTGTGGAGTTTGCATGTTCTACCATGTTCGCATGGGTTTGCTCTGGGTGCTCCGGTTTCCCCCACAGTCCAAAGACATGCGGTACAGGTGAATTGAATTAACTAAATTGGCCGTAGTGTATGTGTGTGAATCAGTGAGCGTATGGGTGTTTCTCAGTACTTGGTTGCAAATGGAAGGGCATCCGATGTGTAAAACATATGCTGGAATAGTTGGCGGTTCATTCTGCTGTGGTGACCATTGATAAATAAAGGCACTAAGCCAAAAAGAAAATGAATGAATAGTATTTAGCTTAAATTACAATTAAAATGCTTAAAGAAGTTAATTAGGTTAACTAGGCGTGTTTTATAAATAATATATTCCATATTTCAAATTAAATTAATAAATAAACTTATAATCTTAAGTTGGAGTTATCCCTCAAATTGTCATATGTAAAAGTCAACCAAATTAAACCCTGTCACTGTAAATTATCTACATCCTTGGATTATTGAAAACAAACAACACAGAAAAAAATAAAATAAATTTGTTTATTCCACCATGGGAAATCCACCAGGTTCAAAATGAACAAATAAATAAATAAATAAAAACTCTTCTGCTGCTAGTCCAACAGACACATGTTTCATAAAAACAAGTCCGTTTGAGAAGTTTTTAAAATATTTATTATTACTCTAGCAGGGCTGTGAGTTAATGATGCTTTAATCATTTTGCTGTTTTACTTTATAAACAACATTAAAGCACTTTATTTAGCAAAATGTTATATTTACAAGAAGGAAGATAGAGTCAACCTTCACGCAGGCTCATACAACAAGAGTTGTTGAATTATTAAATCTGGTTTCACATCAGGGGAATCTTCAAATCTGAAAACTGTAGCATATTACTTATTGCAGTACAAGATAGTATTAATGTTTTATTTGTCCATACACTTATTCTGAGGGTCTATTTTAATGATCTAAGTGCAAAGTCTAAAGCACATAGCGCAAAAGCATAGAGGGTGTGTCCGAACTTTTTTTCACTTTGACTATCTTTAGGATGGAAAAATATGCTCTATGCCCTTGCCCATGGTCTAACAGGGTTGTGCTTATTCTCTTCATTAGTTATGCGTTATGAGTTATGCGTGTGTTTTGAGTATAACGTGCATTAAACCAATTCAGAGTCTCATCTCACATTCCCTTTAAGAGTCAGTTGCGTCGTGCCATGACACATTTGCTATTTACATGGTGGACTTTGTGAGTGGATAAACTGAATGCTTCACTAGCGAGAAAACCGATCGTTAATAGATAAACAGACCATATGCGTGAGCATAAAAAAATGAGCCTCCCCTATTCGGCCTCTTTACTTTCTCTTTACTTTACTCTATTACTTTCGTGGATAAAGAATCGATGTTGTACGCACTCCGCTGAAGACATCCATCAGCCTACATATTTAATTTCAATTGTTAATCGCAAAAGTTTGTTTCAAAACTATTTCTAAATTCAGTTCTAATTTCCAAAAAATAAATAAATAAATAATAATAACAAAGTGTGGTCAAAAAACTGAGTTATATCCAAACACACATCCTATTCTTATGCCCCATTTGGTGATGCAGGCATTTCCAAAACCTGACAGGTAGATGAATCCAAGCTTGTTTTTAATAAAACAAATGTAAAAATGCATATAATAAATAATGCTGCTAATAATAACATTATACAAATGCAAATGGCCATGAATAAACTGATAAAAGCCCCCCGAAATGAAGGCATGGAGGTAGTGGTTTTTATATTTTTATGCAGAAGAAAATAATTTTTGTAACATTATATAATCCTTTACATTTTTTTATATGTAAAGATATTTGTGTATTGTTGTACATCCTGTTTGTATTAAGCAATGTGTAAACATTCTGACCTGCATAGGTGCATAACTAACGCAGTCTGTGCTGGACTTAAGACCAGGTTTTAGTTGGTCACTGGCACAGTCTATTTCAGTTCCTCAAAATAGCAACGTGACAACAATGCAACTTAACACACCTCCTTTTTAGAACAGAAAAATCAAGAGTCCATAAAATGGTGCAAATGGATTTGCTATTTAAACAACGTGGCACAAAATGGAAAAATTAGGGTTGCGCTGCTCTGAAAATACCAACAAAGCTATTTGCTTTTGTCTAATCTTTCTGACTTAATACAGATACAATCTTTCTCCTAATCATTACATTTTTAATTTTAATATACAATTAACATTGTTATAAAAGCTGTGATACAAAATTATTATAAATATATTGATTTATTTATTTATTTTTGCTTTTATTAGATGGCTTAATAAACATCTCGGTTGCAGAAAATGAGAATTTTCTGCTCTTTTGTTGACGTGTCAGGCTTTACAGGGTTAAAATCCTAAATATCATACATGTTTAATATCATATAAGGGCAGTCTAAATGTGTTCTAAGCAGGTCAGTGGTGTATGATTTGATTTGTAAATGCCTCAAAACCCAAAAAAGGATCTAAACAAGAGTTTTTTCCTCAGACAGTGAGAAGAGGTAAATGAGAGACAAATCGGTCTAAAACTCCAGTACTGTGAACCCGGCTTAAGCGTTCTGACACAATTCTCCAAATGCATTAACAGGTCAATCAAACCTTTTAACTTTTGCTATGATTCAGCTTCTGCTGCCTACTAAATTGGAAAACACCAGGAAAAAAAAAGAGAAAGTAATTTACCATCCGTTCGTAGTACCAGAGGTGTCGGGGAGCTGAGGACTTTGCCTTTAGTGATGCGGTTAACCACCACACACGTGTAGTTGCCTACATCCGAAGGCTCCACTTTGGCGATGTAAAGGTTTCCCGTCTCCTGAGAGACAAAGCGTCGATTGTCTTGCTGAACAAAGTAAGGGTACTCGTTAAAGACCCATGCAAATGAGAGATCTGAAAAAGAGATGGGCACAGAACATATATAATTCAATACAAATCAACTCTTTGAAAACGAGACATTGCTTGTACTTTTTTTTGTTTTATCATTAACGCAGGCTCAGTTTTTAATAGCACTTCTGAAGTCTGACTCAAGTTGATCCAAAATCCCAAATCACAGGGTGTTGAAACTATGTTACACACATTTTTATAAAATACTAAAACTGTATGTATAAATAACTAAATAAATAAATAAATAAATAAATAAATAAATAAATAAATAAATAAATAAATAAATAAATAAATAAATAAATAAAGTAAATCTGACCCATTGGTGTCATTTTTATATGCTAAAAAGATTAAATGAGACTTACACACTTCATTAAAAGACACTCAATCCTACAAATATGTGACCCTGGACCACAAAACCAGTCATAAATGTGTTTTTTCTTCTTTTTTTCAATTGAGATTTATACATAATCTGAAAAATATGTAAATACTGTATTTGAAAACTTCATTTTGAAGGTTAAAATAATGGTAAGACTTCAAAATAATGGTCCGTATGTTAATGTATTAAATAACATGAAAAAGCATATTAGTAAATACATTTATTACAATATTTCAAGAGTTCACACTTAGATAATGCTCGACTATAGTAGCAGGTTTAGCATGCTGTCCCGGGAGAGAACCCTGAACTCGGAGATAGATGAGCCCAAGGTTCCCGCCTGGTCAATGAGCATTAGGAGGGATACGAGATCAGGTATTTCTCAAGAGCCCCCAGTTCGTTTTTTACCTATTCTTTGGTTAATAAGGTGGTTCTACAAGAATCTATTCAGTATTTACAGTATGTGTTAAGTGCTTGTGACCGTTATTACCATTCGCGTATGTACATGTTTTTAGACTGTGGGAGGAAACAGGAGTACCCGGGGAAAACCCACGTGAACACAGGGAGAACATGCAAACTCTGTGCAGAGAGTGCCGACTGGCTCAATTAGAACTTGAACTATAGGCCCTCCCAATGTCACTGAGCTGCTATTCCACTCGATCCTAGAAATGAGGAGGAGGGAGAAGTGAAGGATAGAGGTTTTTTTTTCCAAAACGAAGATAGGGAATGAAGTTTAGGCAGGATATTTATAATAATTTTGGAATGATCCGATAGGTTAGCTAATGATTAGCACTAGCTATAGCCAATCATATCACGTGCTCCTCTCAAAATTAGTTTGTAAAACTTCACTTGTTCATCTTTTTAATGCTATTTAAGTTAAATAACATTAGATCATGTTAACTCACAGTGCATTAACTAATGTTAACTAGCAGAACTGTGGATTTTAATAATGCATTACTAGCTAT
>NC_079457.1:27873321-27940821 GCF_903798145.1 Danio aesculapii
AACACATTAAATTTTAAATCATATAATCAAAGTAAATTTATTTCAGTTTGCAATTAATTGTTTTACATGACTTATAGACGTTGAATACTCAGCGCAAGTGATGTATTTGAGTGTCTCTTGAAAAATGACATCTGACCTGCGCCCTCAAAATCATTACATTATTGATTTCAGCCTGAACAGTAAGCAGACGTGGATGAAGTGTGAGTGATTTACATGTGAAATCAAAGCAAAGATGGAATTAAGCCTGGTTGAGACATCCTGTGGCAGGAGTTGGACATTTTGTGTGTTTGACGCGCTTCAGACTGCAAAAGAAAGTGTGAGCAAACATCCAACAAACGAAGCAATGGAACAAACAGTCGGAGATTGGTTTAAGGATGACGGCCGCTAGATGTGACCAAATTGAAGGACATTATTTGTGCTTTACATTTATGGCTGGTACTATGATGCGCGTCAAATCGATCAATTATTTTGTGTAACTCTTTCCCTGTAGTTGACGATAGAAAATGATTCTCTGCCACTGACGAGTTTCATGGTAATCCGTGTTTTAGGTGTATTACGGTAGGCCTAACACATGTTCTGAGTGAGCTAGATGATGTCAAATATTCTGAGGAGTGAAATCTGAGAGAAAGTAAGATGGTAGATAAAAATAAGAGGTATACAAACTTCTTTTGGCTTAATCCCTACCTTTTCAGATCTCTTTTAGATTTTGTCTTGACAAGAGACCAAAATAAAGAAGCTTTGTTTTTATGTAGTGTCATTGTATATATATATATATATATATATATATATATATATATATATATATATATATATATATATATATATATATATATATATATATATATATATATATATATATAATTTTTATATTTATATATATTTTAATCATAAAATTGTCCGCAAATTTTTGGGAATTACTGTCATTTTTATTGCAAAAAAAAAAAAAAAATTGAAAAAAATTTGAAAAAATGGGGTCTGATAACAGTAACAAAAACGACATGGAAGATTTCTAGAGTATTGCAAAATTAGGGGTGTAACGATGCATTTAGCTCACAATATAATGTTCACGAAATGATATGCATCACGATATTTGGAACAAAAATTGAAAATGAAACAAATGCAAATAAAAGATTCATTTAAAAAATTACCAAGTTAACAATTTTCAATGTATTTCTTTTGTTTAAACTGCTTTCATTTAAACTTAACCTTCTTTAAGAAAATAAATTAAATAGGCCTGTCTCAGGAAAATAAAACAATTTTAACACTTTTTATAAAATAATATTGAAATGACAGAGACAAAATTAAGGGACAACTTCTTAAAGAAGTTAAGGTGCAAAATAAAAATAAAATATAGCATTCTATTCAAGTGAATTTAACAGTAGGAGCTTAGGGTTTTGCCTGGGTCACTTGCAGGGTTTATTTTTGGCAAAAAAATCTAAATATCTATATTTTCAGGTAGAAGCTGGGATCTCTGAGCATTCACAATATCCCCTGCCGTTCACCAGGAACAGAAGTTGCTGGAATTGTGAGAGTTGCCTGGGCAAGAGAGGAAAGAAATAGGTACATTTGAGCATTTTGTTTCCACAATTTTTGTGGACAGCAAGTGAGGGGAAATAGAAGTGTCCTTTTTGTACATGTCTATCTCTACTTCTGTGCTGGAAGTAGACTGGGTAACTGCTGGCTTGGCAAAAGCAGCACCAAGGAGATCCTCCAATGCTGTCTTTTTGCTCGGTGGCTGTTCTTGCTCATCCCTGTTTACTGCAACTGTTTGATCCATGGGATCTCCATCACTGGCACCACAACCCATTTTATTTGTTTCCTCAACAATGCCAGCCTTAAAAATAATTATAGTTATATTTGAGTTATATTTTAATATGTAAAGTTCCATAATAAAGTAAACTCACAAATGCAAATATACAGAATCTCAAACAATTTGTAATGCAAACACACCTGCTGTAGATGGTTTGTTTTTTTCTTCAAACGCTGGAAAACCTCTTCACGTTGATCAGGGGGTAGGTGGGGCAGCGTTCTAAATCTGGGGTCTAAGGCA
The DNA here is from genome assembly GCF_903798145.1 of Danio aesculapii. Taxonomy (NCBI): domain Eukaryota; kingdom Metazoa; phylum Chordata; class Actinopteri; order Cypriniformes; family Danionidae; genus Danio; species Danio aesculapii. The sequence continues at coordinate 27,875,372 of NC_079457.1, forward strand.
GTACTTTCTGGGAGATAATCCTGAACTTCTGTGTATCTGTCTGAGAGGTTTTTATGGATGGCTGTCTTCATGTTGGCCATAGCTGTGGAATTCTTCTCGTTGTGTGTCATGCTCTGTACTATAATTGATTATAAGGGAACGATGAGTGACAGGGTGGTTGTTTTTTCATCAGACAGGACATTCGTGGCATTTCTTAGCAGTTTAAGCAGGTTTACTATTTCTTCGGTGTTGCTGATGTCGGCGCTGTCAAGAGTATCAAGTTGACGTGCATTTTTGCATAGCTCTGTGCTCAAAAGAGTTGCCATTATTGCAGCTTGTTGCTCAAGGTAGCGCTCCAGCATATCCATTGAGCTGTTCCATCATGTAGTAACATCCATGATAAGCTTGTGTGATGCAATCTTAAGCATTTTTGCTTTGTCGCGAGCACAGCTGTTACAGTGGCACTGCAATGAAAAAAAGCCTTGACTTTTATCACTCGACCAAGCAATCAACTAACACGGGGAACATTCAAACCTGCTTGAGATGCGAGATTAAGTGTATGAGCAAAACACATAATGTGAAGCGTCAATCCGGCTTCTGTTGCTGCTACGTCCATGTTGCACGCGTTGTCAGTAACGACAGCAATGCTACGTCTCATAAATAGCTGCTTTTAAAACTTCGGCTATGTTTGACCCAGTAAGTGTGTCAAAAAGTGGACGAGTCTGAAGCACAACACTTTTCATTTCCCACTCCGAGGTTACTACATGCGTCGTGAATGTGATGTAACTCTGTACAGCCTGCGATGTCCAGCCATCAGTTGTTATCGCCACATTCTCAGTATTTTTCAGTATATCTAGAACTTTTTCTTTAGTTTAATATATAGTTTGGAATTACATTTTGACTGAAGTGCGGGCATGATGGAATGTTGTACCTGGGCTCCAGTACCTTGATCAATTCGCAAAATCCAACATTGTCGACCACAGAAAATGGTCTCATGTCTTTTGCCAAAAATTCTCCTATGCATCTCGTTATTTCCTCAGCTTTGGCACTTGAGTGAGACCATGTTGCAGTGAAGTATTGATGTCATATGATGCTTTGTATTGATGTCTGACGTTTTTCTCTCCTTTTCACACCCGATTGCACTTTGTCGCTGTGGTGACAGCTTAAATGGCACATAATATTCGTCGTGTTCGCAGTTTTGTATAGCAGCATTTTTTATAGTGCTTACACACAGTTTGTGTTTTGTCTGTTTTTTTATTACCGTCCTCTCCTTTGACTGAAAAACCGAAATGTTGCCAGACGTCCGACTTTTAAGAAGATGGGGCATTCTCTATTTCAACTCCACTCATCTTGGCCTGGTAATGTTACTGCTGCTAGTTCAAGCAATCTGAACTCATGTGCGATAGCAGGTGGAACGTAGCTCACTTGGCAAACAGCTCAACCAATAAGAGAAAATGGACGTCATATAGCAATAAAGATCGTCATAACGGCACGATGCATATTGTGACATTTTTGCATCGCAATAAATCGTACCACGATAAATCGTTTCACCCCTATGCAAAATATTTCCATTTTGTGGAGCCTTATGGCATTCCCAGTGGAGGTGAACATATTTTTGGGTTTTCTGAGACATTGTTTGTCAGAAAATGATGCTTTAGTTGTACTCATCGACATTTCTGGGTGGCCTGAAGTAACACAAAAACGTTTACATGTTGAGAAAGATGTCATGAAAATGTACTATATTGCGTGTGTTTGTGTGTGACCATGCCTGTGTGTATGTTTGCATGAATGATTTACATGAAATTCACACTGCTCATTGTTTAAGTTGGTTTTCAGTTCTATAGCAGTGGTCCCCAAGCACCGGGCCATGGACCAGTACATTAATTATTTCTGGTTTATTTATTATCTATAATTATTATTTATTATTAGAGTCTGAATGATCTTTTATTTTGAAAAATGATCATATTCTCTCATATACACTTCGATCACTCAAGCAAAATCAGTAAGAAACAGATGTGTTTGAAAAGTTTCTTTGCGAAGAGGAAAAGGCCCAGCGAAGGACCCACAAACTGCCAAAAAATGGATCCATAACCCTTTAACAACAAATCAAGTGAATCCAGCATGTCTGTGCAAGAAGAAGATCAACTGCTGGAGGTCGCAAATGAAGGCAACCTATCACATATTGCGTCTTTTTCACGTGCAAGCTTGCTATTTCCAATGGAGGAATGATGCACGGGAGCTCCTTCATTGCAAATAATGCACCCAGTTGAAAACATCTTCAGAAGGCCGCGAGCACACCGTGAGTCGCATGACAAGACCTGACCAATCTCAGACAAACACAGCAGTGCTTTTTCATTTTATCCATAAATAAAACTTGTAGCAATGTTTTGTTAGCTTGTCATCCTCTGAGAAAACGGTTGATGGTCGTCTAATACCCTTAGGGGCCGACCAAACCGAACATGCTTTTACGGTTCAAAAACGCAAGGTGCATCATTCTGCCTTTTTTTATTGACAATAAAAAAAAAAAGAATCGCAGTGCACTTATTATTCCACTGAATTTGCTACTTATTGCTGTTGATATTAATATACTTCTAATATTTCAAGAGTTCGCCCTTAGCTGATGAACGATTATAAAGCGTGTTTGGCATGTTGTCCCAGGAGAGAGCCCTGAGCTCGTGAGATCCTTGAGCCCGGGGCTCCCCCCCATTGCAGGGCGAGAGGGGAGCCAGAGTTCAGGTAGGTCTAGAGAACTCCCCTGCTTGACAATGGTAGATGTAGATTATGAATACTATAGAGTGAATAATGGATTCAACACTTGTCTATAATGTCAGTTTAGTTTTGTCAATTTACTTGTGTTACATGTTTTTGGTCTGTGGGAGGAAACCGGAGAGCCCGGGCAAAACCCACGCAGACACAGGAAGAACATGCAAACTCCACACAGAAATGCCGACTTGGCCAGGAAAGATCTGAGCCAGTGACATTCTTGCTGTGAAGCAATGATGGTAACCATTAGGCCTCCGTGCTGCCCTGACAAGGAAATGGGAGGAGTAGGGGTAGAAGGGGAGATTCTTCAAGACGAAGATGGCTAAGCTAAGATACTCTGGTTATTTATAGTGATTTAGGAATCGTCTGATTGGTGAATAATGTGTTAGCTAATGAGGACCAGCTGCTATCAATCATAAGCACGTGCTCCTCTCGAAATTAGTTTATAAATAAACTCCACTTAATAATATTGTGAAATTCAAGATTTGAGAGTCATACAGCACCGGATAACTCAAAACAGCAACACAATCACTGCAGGCACCTCAACGGAAAGCCCGCCTCTGCTTTCGTTTGATTGGAGAATTTAAAAGACGTGACTGACGTAACGCTTTTTCTCCACTCAGACTTTCTTCAACTGCGAGCAACGTCAAAAACGTGATGCACAGCAGGCAGTTAAACTCGAGACATGCAGGGTGCATGAGCAGTGCGCAAAACGCTCGCAGCCGTTAGAAATTCAAACAAGTATTCATTCAAAAACGGCGCCTGTGATTGGCCCCTGGGCCCCTCATTCACCCACCACCAGCCCCGCCCCACCTTTAAATATTGATAAGTGTTGATGAAAAGGGGTGATAAAAAGATTGGGGACTGCTTATCTGTAGTGCACTTCGAATGAAAAATGAGCATGCTGTGATCTATAAATTGTTTACAATAGAATTAAAACATAACATTAATATGGGATTTGATTTCCTAGTGCAAAATACAATTTTCTTCTTAAAATTCAATCTTGAAAGCTTATTGGTTCTTCTAAAGTCATACTAACATTTCATCTTTCTCAATAAATGCTTTTCATATATTTATTCTGAGAATAAAATATATTTACAAAAAAATAAAAACTAAAATCAGCTTTTTATGCAAACACACTTGATGGACGTCATCATGTTTACCTAAAATGGTTTTGTAAAAATGCAGAAGATACTTCAGCAAATTGCCATGATGGTATCATGTGATGTCAGGTAAAAGTGAGGTGGAAATCTCAGTAGATAACAATTTCAATTATACATTTTGTGTGTGTATTGTGTTTGACTCTGTATGATAGTTTTAAAAACACTTTTAAGATCTTCTGAATGCTTTTCACTAAGCTAACTATCTGTAGTAAATGATCGGCAAATTATATACCTGATAAAATGAGGGTTTTAAAGGGACAGTTCACCTAAAAATGAAAATTCTGTCATTATTTACTCACATAGAGGCAGTGCAGTGGCTCAGTGGCTAGCACTGTCGCCTCACAGCAAGAAGATCGCTGGTTTGAGTCCCGGCTGGGTCAGTCGCCATGTGTATAGTTAGCATGTCCTGCCTGTGTTGCCGTGAGTTTCCTCCGGGTGCTCCGGTTTCCCCCACAGTCCAAAGACATGCGGTATAGGTGAATTGAATAAACTAAATTGGCCGTAGTGTACGCGTGTGAATGTGAGAGTGTATGGATGCTTCCCAGAACTGGGTTGCAGCTGGAAGGGCATCCGCTGTGTAAAACATATGCTGGATAAGTTGGTGGTTGTTACATATTGAGTAACTTATTTTGACAATGTTGGAGTATATTGTTCTTGTGTGTGTTGTATACTTTCTTATTTGTCTATTTCTCTCTCTCCACATGAGCGGAGATCAGGTTCAGCTGTGAGAGGGGCGGCGCCAATTATAAAAGCATGCTGTTGGCGGTATTCATCGAGTTCTCTTCCTGTTTCCCCTCGCTGTTACAGTATGTGTGTGAGCAGATCGCTCTAAGTTCTCTGTGTGGCAGTGATATCTTTCTGTCCGTAACCCTTTTTCAAAGTCATGTCAGTGAGATACTCTGTTAAAAACGGTAATAGAACGGTAACTTGCATTAGCTGTGGCTGATTGTCTCTTTCCTGTCCGCAACACTTTTCCAAAGTCATCTGGTGAGATACTCTGTTAAAAACGGTAATAGGACGGTATTCTGTGTTAGCTGTGGCTAAATGTTTATTTACAGCTGAATGATCTAAGGGAAGGCCCTTTTTCTTTTGTCACGTTTTCTCCTGTTTAATGGATAGTCAAGGAGTGTAGAATTGTTTGTTTCATTTACAGAACTTTATTTTTGGTTTAGGTAAGAAATCCAATATTATGTAGCGTACCTTATTTTGTTTGTTTGTTTGTTGATGGCCGATAAACTGCCCCACATTTACATTGATATATAACTTATTATTTGCATGTCATCTTAATAGCAATAACGGTCTTTTCATGAGCTGTGTTAAACTTTACATATAGCTTCCACTTGCACGGCTGACAGCATCGTGAGGATTAAATGAAGGATTATACAGTACCTCTCGTGCTTAAAATGTGTAGATTCAGTGGCAAACGCTGTTACCTGCAAACCCCGTCCCACAGACTTTCCAGTGAGGGGCTGTAGTTATTTTCATTGCAGACTTGAAGCCACTGGAAGTCTTTTATCCACTCTTGGAAAAGTGTAAATGGTGAATTAACTTTCAGCACATGATCACTAATAAGATGTGTCATTGTTTGTACTGTGGTTTCTAAAACAAAATCTGTCATTATTTTCATTCTCTCATCTTCAGCGCTTCACATTTTCGCGGTTGTAGCTCCTGTCATCTGAAGGCAGAAGTCATTGACTGAGTGATTGACAGCTGATATTAACCAATCCTTTAGCATTCAGTTCTAGAGCAGTGGGCCAAATAAGAAGAGCGCGAAGGCGGGGAAAGCATTACAGGCTTTTTTTTACTTCAGCAAGTTCACATAACAACTGTTTTAATCTGTTCCTGAGCGCTGCGTTTGGCATTTTTAGGTGCAAAGATGCATTCTGCATCTCCTAAATCTGCGCACGCGGTGAGGATTTTGCAGTGAAAACAGGTCACGCGGCCACAATTTATACACTCCCACAAATGCTTAAATATATTTTTAGGTCGCATAGATAAAATTTCAGGCACATATGCGACCAAAACGGTCGAGCCCTAGCATCTTTACTTGCTATTATTTCCTCATAATGATAATAAAATAAGGAAGTTATCATCAGTCACAATACAAATTACAGTGAACTCCAAACGAACTCTCGTCTCCTCCACCAGCTGTGGAAAAAAGCCATTATAATGACACAGATCACTCTGCCTATTCATGCCAGAGTCCCGCTGAAAAAAGTCATTGACAGGAGTAATTTGTGTGTAACTTTATTTATTTATTTATTTATTTATTTATTTATTTATGGTTTAGTTATGGGTAAAGCAAAGACCATGAGGGTCAGGTTGTGAAAACGGTAGGCTACAATTCATTCAGTCGTTATAAATTAATTGATATTTAACAACAACCACCCCCGCCTACGACGACGATGCCATTGTCCATCGCGATGTTTCACATTAGACATCGTACAATGCCAAATTGGTCAACAGGTATTTTGAATAATATTGGAAACCAGCCGTCTGGTTTTTATTTTTCCTAATATGGAAGTCAGCGACTACCACTTTCCAATGTTATTTAGAAAAAACACAACTGTGTTTTGTTTTAACAGAAAAAAGACACGAGTAAATACTCATTTTTGGGTGAGGTTTACTTAACAGTTTAACTGCAATATTATTATATTCGCACCTTTTAGCAAACTGAAGCAGGATGAAATGTAGATCTACATGTGAATTAATGTATAGTGTTGTTCGCTTATCTAAAAATGCATTAAACAATACAATCATCTGTTGAAGCACTTGACATGGCAAGCCACATTAAACTATACACTAAAAGAGTTAAAGCGCTTAATGTTACACTTAACATGACGCATCCCCATGGAGTGTGCATTTTTCCTGCACTGCTCACACTGTGACCTCTTTCTGATGTGGTCTGTCCATTAAAAAGTATTATTCACTGCTGTAAAATGGTGTGACAGCAGAGCAAACAGACTGTTTAATAAAATCATTTTCCTTGATCATTTTCAGAATGGATTATTAGCAACTGTTTTTTATTTATTTATTCATTTATTTTTTTTAATCGTGCAGCACAGTAGTTAGCAGTCACCACGCAGCAAGAAAGTTGCTGGTTCGAGTCCAGATGGGCTAGTTGTCATTTCTGCTAGGAGTTTGCATGTTCGCCCTGTGTTGGTGTGAGGTTTCCTCCGGGTGCTCCGGTTTCCCCTACAGTCTAGAGACATGAGCTATTGTAGGTGAATTGGATTAACTAAATTGGCCATGGTGTATGAGTGTGTGTGTGTGTGTGTGTGTGTGAGTGTGTGTAAATGCAAGTGTATATGGGTGTTTCCAAGTGCTGGGTTGCAGCTGAATTTCTTAAAAGCCATAAAACAGTTTAAAGACATTTTATCTTTTGAATATATGTTGAATGTATGACAGTAAAAGTATGAAAATGTCAAATATTTATGCGGGCCACTTTATTTACAATGGAAGCATATTAAATCGAGTCATTTCAAATGATCCTAATGAAACAAAATTGAAATAATGGTGAAATAATTGATATTCAGACTAACAAACGCATGTAAAAATGATCTAGTTTCTCATCTCTTCTTATTAAAATATACTTCAAGAGTTCACACTTAGCTGATGATTGATTAGAAAGCTTGTTTGGCATGTTGTCCCAGGAGAGAGTACTGAGCTCGAAGATCCTCGAGATTGAGCCTCCATCTCGTTTGCAGGGCGAGAAGGAAGTTTGAGCTCAGGTAGATCTCTAGAACGCCCCTGCTTACCTGTGGCTAATGATGAATTAGGGATTGCTATGAAGAGATATACTGCTGACTAAGAGCTCATTTATGGTGCCTTTGGACAGTGGGAGGAAACCCACACAAGTACAGAGAGAACATGTAAACTCCACACAGAAACATCGACTGGCCTGGTAAGGACTTGAACCAGCGACATTTATGCTGTGCGGCAAAAGTTCTAACCACTGGGCCACCGTGCCACCCTATCTAGAAAAAAGGAGGAGGAATGGGGGTGGAAGGGGGTATTCTTTAAAACGAAGATGACTGAGGTAGGAAAACTTTGGTTATTTATGGTGACGTAGGAATCGTCTAATTGCTGAATCATGCGTTAGCTAATGCGGGACCAGTCGTAGTCAATCATAACCATGTGATCCTCTCGAAAGTAGTTTATAAATAAACTTGACTTAAAAAAATGTGTTCAGACCCTTTTCACATTTATGGGTTTCTCAGTAGCAGACGTCGTCATAGCTGGGTAAACTTTGAGCGTGAATTTTCACAATCCCATTTGCTGAAATAATAAAAGAAAAATGGCACGATGGTGTCGTCAAGACTTTCAGAAAAAGGAAAAAAAAACTGTTTGAGACTGATGACGGCAGCCAGAGGAGAGAATAACGTCAAATAAACTCTAAGCCCCATAGGCGCTGCATTAGAAACACTTCACACAAGCAGTAATTCGTTTTTTGAGATTTGTTGCAAAGATGATATAATACATACATAAATATTAAAAACTTTCAAGGATTTAACATTATGATGACCACTAAACGCGTCATAACAGTCTTGTAAAAAGGGTCTATTAAAGAGCCCATATTATGGGTTTTTGAAAATGCCCTTCCATGTAGTGTGTCACACAGCTCTAAGTGAAGTGAAATATCCAGCTATGGCTTAAATCTGTAAGTGTACAGTGTTTAAAATTATTGATTCATCTATAAAAGAGTCGACTCATAGTGCTTCAAACGAGTCGTCTTGATAACGAGTCATTAGGTGTTTCGCGATGACGCAGCTACGAAACACAAGTAGTTGGGCGCGCAAACCCGGGAGATTTGAAACCTGCGGCCCCGCCCACTAACAGAAAAAAAGTCACACACACACACAGAGACACACACAGACACTGGTCGAATGAAGTCACGCTGTGCAGATGGATATTATGGACAGTCTAATCAAAGATGAAACATCAGCAATATAGCCCAGCCTTGAGCAGTTCTGAGTGCTTCTGAAAACTATCTGCTTTCAAACAAGACTTCATCAGTTTGTTAAAGGAAGGATCAGTATAGACTGTCAGAACATGGATCAGTGCATCATGGATCAGTTTCTACCCCCATTTCACCAGTGTAAGTACGTGCGATTAAAACTGTTGCCTCGTTTACCCTATCTTGCACATGATGTATTTAGTTGTGTTTTGTTACTTGTAACCGCGTGTGCTGTATCAGGTTAACTCTTTATATTCTCATATCGCGTGTAAAGCCACGTTGAAAACGCGACGCATGCTGCTTTGATTACGGATCGTCAGCTGTTTACACACATGCAACGGTCAAGTTTCAAAATATTTCAGCTCAATATTATTGTCTCCTCGTGTGTGTAACGCACGGGTATTCGCGGATATAACAGCGCCGCTCCTCTATGGACGCGTCGGCCCTGTGTGTGTGTGTCTGTGTCTCCTCGTGTGTGTAACGCACGGGTTTTCGCGGATATAACTGAGTGCCGCGCCGCGCCCTCTCTATTCAGCCGCTCCTTTATGGACGCGCCGGCCCTCTGTGTGTGTGTGTGTGTCTCCTCGTGTGTGTAACGCACGGGTTTTCGCGGATATAACTGAGCGCTGCGCCCTCTCTATTCAGCCGGTCCTCTATGGACGCGCAGGCCCTGTGTGTGTGTGTGCGTGTGTGTGTGTGAAAAGAGCAAGAAGACTGTGACCTCCTCGCCAGTTCTTGGACTTTTTGCTCAATAAAATAGTTAGTCGTCAGTATTTTCTAGTCCATCGTCTGTGTTTACATTCACCCACTGGCAGCCAAAATCCACTATGAAGCGTGTGTGCACTGTGACTACTTTTATATTGTAGATTAGCAGCTGGGCATTTCACTCTGTCTGGCGCTGAAGCCTTGTCCGTGTCGACCAATCGCAGCAGGCTGTCATCGGTCCAATCAGCGAAGATTAGCTTCGCGCTGAGGAGGGGTTTGGGAACAAATGAATCGCTGAACGATTCATATGGGAGTCGCTGGGATAATTAGGTAAAAATAAATGCAGATTATAAGACCATCAAAGTGTTTTTTGACCTTGCATGCATATTAGACTGTTGTTGGAGACCCTTACAACCTAAATATGACCCTATTTCATGTATAATATGGGCTCTTTAAAATAAACTGTGTAACATTTTAAGCAATTAAAAACTTGGGTAAAGAATAAATATATGAATGATTGTAGCAAAGTGAAAATGTATTAGTATTTCAGTGCTACACAGTGAAATGTAGTACTTTAACATGTCATCTAATTACTCTTGTTATAAAAATGGCTGACAAGATTTTATATATATATATATATATATATATATACACACACATTTATATATATACACACATACACACATATACACACACATATATATATATATATATATATATATATATATATATATATATATATATATATATATATATATATATATATATATATATATATATACACACACACACACACACACATTTATATATACACACATATACATACACACATATACATATACATTTTTTTTTTTTTTTTTTTTACAAAAATTATTTACTGTCATCATGGCAAAGATAAAATAAAATAAGTTATTTTCTTAGATTAGCTCCAGATTTGTCTTAAGTAGTGACTAATCTAATATATATGCACAAATATAATATTACAAATTTTCCTATAGAAAATACGAATTCAGAAGTGAGATTTTTGAGGGGTGTACTCATATATGTTGAGCACTATATATTTATATACATGCTAAAATCATTAATGTTTCATCATCTATCCAAACAAACAACAAATATATGTGTGCTTGAGCCATAAGTACAATAAACAACACAACAATTTGTCTTCAAAATCATTAAGTTCCCAGCATGAGCCATAATCATGTTTGCATTAGCTCAGTTAAGGTGTTGATAACTAATTTCTCTGAGCCGGCCCAGTATTGGCAGCATCCACTCTAACACCTGTCACCCTGTATCGAGTGGCTGCAGCGCTAATATAGCATGCTAACACACAGTCAATGACTCACATGCAAACTGAAGGCTAGCTCTTCTGCTGAGAATCGCTCCGTGTGGGTTGAAGGCAGTGCACTGGTATATTCCTCCATCCTGGGCCCGGTCCAGACTCCTAATGACCAAATTCCCCCCGGATAGTCGCCGACGGGAATCAGTGCTGAGATTAATCAATGTGCCGTTCAGAGACCACCTACGGGCACACAAAGAGACAGATAATAGCGCGCTCAGCTCAATGTGTTGTGATAAGCGCAGATTCAGAGTGATTTTTCGTGATAACCTTTGGAATTGATTTTGTTTTGGATGCACAAATGTCATGCAGAATATCAATGTGTCATTACAAAGCCGATTCAAGAGAGGTATTACACTTCATCCCTGATTCATTTCAATGAGAAAAGACATATTTCTAAACCTGAACGTCAGAAATACGACTCCATTGTTGGGAAGCTTATCTATTTTTCTTCCCTCGTTGAACATCCTGTTTCACTTGGAAATGCATCATATTATGTAAGCTAAATGATTTGCAAATGGATTTTTGTGTTAAAGTTGGACATTACATGAAAATCTGATTTGTTTTTTTTTATGTTTAAGAGCTATGATTGGATTCCTCGCTTATATACTGACAGGGCTTGACATTAACTTTTTTGATCACCAGCCACATTGGCTAGTAGTTTTTCAACATTACTAGCCACTCGCCATTTTCACTAGCCACACTTTTGTTCTTGGGAAAATATATTTTTTATGCATAAATTTGACTTTGACTTGCTAAAATTACTTGATTTAGATGTTGTGTTGTGTCCACATGCCTCCTCATTCATTTACACTTTTTGTGTGTGTTGTGTATGAGCTTGCTCAATGTGCATGAGCAAATGGGTTGTGTCGCATTGCAACCAGTTTTTATTTCATATGACTTTTCAGGGCGCAAAATTAAGGATTTACCAAATTTATCTCTGACCACACCAAAAATAAATAATGATTTCTTAGCCACAAATTTTAAATGTGTCAAAACAAGCAAAATATAGCCGTATACATGCACTTTTTAATTCAACAAAACTTTTCTTTTTAAAAATATTGACATTAAAAAAGAACTACTGTCATGTATCTAAAATATGTTATTGTCAGTAATCTGTCCTGGCTAAAGGTACCAGATCACCAGCTAACTACACATAAACAGGGATTTAATGTCATATCAAAGCAATGTTATTGTAAAAAATATATAATTAAACTATATTAACAAAAATAACTAAGTAAAGGAAAGCAGGTAAAAAAAAAAACTTATGGTGTGACAATTAAAGGATGATCACGCACACACGGTTAATGTTAGCCCTGTTTTTTCTTTGTTGTTTTATTATTATTATTTTTTTATTAGAATATGAAAAAAGATACATAAATTGGGATCATACAAATACGAAGAAACATCAACAAAAACAACAACAAAAAAACAACAACAATATAGTCAGGTACTGGTAGGTGGTGTATGTGTGTGTGTGTGTTTGTGTGTGTGTGTGCGCATGTAAAGGTAACTTGGTGGACAGGTCAGAGTACAAACATAAGGGACAATAACAGTCAATAAATGAAGCAAGTATCACAGATATAAATAAAACAGATAGAAAGAAACCAGTCAGTGGTAAAGAGTAACAACAATGCTTGTAATGTATGATAGTAATAATGACAGTAAAAAGAAAGGACAACAGTAATAATGACTAACAACAACAATAATAATAAATCACAAGTACTACACCAACTACTACTACAGAAAGTTACTAATATTACAACTACTGCTGCTACTACAGCCACAACCACGACTACTACTACTACAATGTCCACTAATACTGATACTACTACAACAATGACTACTACTGATACTACTACAGCGTCTGCTACAACTAATACTACTACAACAACGGTTACTACTACTACTACTACCACTATTACAGCAATCACTGCTACTACAACATCTACATCGACAACATCTACTACTGATACTACACCAACAACGACTACTACTACTACTACTACTGCAACAACAACACCTTTACTACTTCTGACACTACTATAACAACGGCATCTACTACTACAGGAACTCCTACAACTACTACTTCAATAATCACAACTACAATCGGTACTACTACGGTGACTACTACTACTACTACTACTACTACTACTACAACAACTACAGCAACCTTAATAATGACAATGGTATAAATACTTATAATAATGATAATGAGGAGATAACAGGAGGGCAAGTCAAAACAGTAATAATAATAATAATAATAATAATAATAATAATAATAATAATGATAACAAAATTAAAAGTAATACCATTAATGATAAATGTTAGCCCTGTTAATAACCTGTTCAAAGAATAACTAAAACACAAGCAGTGACCGCTGCTGCTTACAAAAGGATACGTATTTTTTTTAATCTTGAGCTCTTGAGAGCAGCAGGATTGTGGGTGCACGATCATCATTTTTTGTTCAGTTTATTTCGAAGAGATCAGATTGCAGCAGTTGCGTTTCCTCTAGGCACGGTTGCTTGCTTCGCGCAAACAAATGGGAGCGTGCATGCTTTTTAACAGTGGCACGCATCACATCACCTGTGCGCGCAAGTGATTCTCTCACATTTGTACAAATGTTGGGACATCTCTATTGTCAAACCTTGCTTTTAGGAAAGCTACATTTTAAAAATTATTTCCGCTAGCCACTTTGGCTGGTTGGGAGTGTCTGTCTAACCACAGCTAAAATCTCCCTGCGTTTGGTGGGTGTTAATGTCAAGCCCTGTATATATATATATATATATATATATATATTTATCCAAAGCGACTAACAAATGAGGACAAGGAAGCAATTTACACAACTATAAGAGCAACAGTGAATAAGTGCTATAGGCAAGTTTCAGGTGTGTAAAGTCAAAGAAGCAAAGCATTAGTAATGTTTTTTTTTTCTGAGAGAGAGAGAGAGAGAGAGTACAGTTAGTGGTATAGCCAGAGAGGCAGTTGCAGATTAGGAAGGAAAGTGGAGACTAAATAGTTGAGTTTTTAGTCGTTTCTTCCCTCTTAGGGATGAAACCACGAGGCGACGTTCATTCACAGAACGCAAGTTTCTGGAGGGCACATAAATCTGCAGAAGTGAGAGCAGATAAGAAGGAGCAAAGCCAGAGGTCGCTTTGTTAGCAAACATCAGAGCTTTGAATTTTGATGTAAGCAGCAACTGGCAGCCAGTGCAAACGGGTGAGTAGCGGAGTGACATGTGCTCTTTTGGGTTCATCAAAGACCACTCGTGCTGCTGCGTTCTGAAGCAGCTGAAGAGGTTTAATAGAGTTAGCTGGAAGCCCGGCTAGTAGAGAGTTGCAATAATCCAGTTTGGATAGAACAAGAGCTTGAACAATGAGTTGAGCTGCATGTTCAGATAGGAAGGGTCGGACCTTTCTGATGTTATAGAGAGCGAATCTGCAAGGATCGAGCATTTCTAGAAATGTGGTCAGAGAAGTTTAGTTGTTCATCAATCGTTACTCCAAAGCTTTTTACCATTTTGGATGCAGTAATGGGTGCCCCATCTATCTGGATTGAAAAGTTATTGTGTAGAGTCGGGTTGGCAGAAACTTCAAGCATTTCGGTTTTCGCGAGGTTAAGCTGGAGATGATGATCTTTCATCCAGTGTGAAAAGTCTGACAGGCAGGCTAAGATGTGAGCTGGAACCAAGGGATCATCAGGGTGAAAAGAGAGGTATAGCTGGGTATCATTAGCATAGCAGTGGTAGGAAAATCCATGTTTCTGGATGACTGTTCCTAAAGATGTTGTGTAGATGGAGAAGAGAAGTGGCCCAAGAACAGAGCCCTGAGGTACCCCAGTATTTAGATGCTGTAGGCATCTCCCCTCCAAGACACCCTGAATGACCTGTCAGAGATGTAAGATCTGAACCACTGAATAACATTTATTTAAAAAAAGAGCAGTAACTAATGTTTTTAAATAAGTTTAATCCATTTTTCTCCACAACAACCGCATAAATGTATTCAACCATTCAAACCATTGTCCTGGTTCAGTTTAGAAGTTGTAACCCCTCCCTCTCCATCATTGTTTTAATCTGATACGAACTTTATTACACTATTGCTATTTTCTGACAACTTGGCTGTGTGGGATTTGCTTGTTTTGTTATTTCTGTCAGAATATTGTAAAGGGTTTGTCCCCTTCTAAAAAAAGCAGCAACTCATTTGCATATAGTATAAAGAGACACACACAAAAAAGTTTTTGCTTCCACCAAATCAGGGATAAACTTTGTAAGCTACAAAAAAATGGGTATTCTGAGCTGACTTCAGACATATTCTGGAGACTTATTATGAAAAGGAGCATACTATGTCTCGTTTTGCTGTTCTCTTCATTGTGTAGTGATTAGCGCTGGACAGTATCATCAATTCCACTTTCTCACACCTCATCTACGCCTATCATTAAGACCCAAGACCCAAGACCACCTGAGGCCCTGAACACTAGCATGCAATTCAGAGGCCAATGCACTAATGTGGACAGATTTTCAAAGGACGTAAGATCATTCAAGGACCCTGAGGCCTTGCTAGTCATTCAGTCTGATGAGGAATCAGTCGAGTTAAACTCCTGTGGTTCAGCTTTGTGCTTGCACATGCCAAGAACAGATGCTGAAACAAGTGCAAATTATAGGGGCTTTTGTGCTTTTAAGGTTTTGTATTATTTTAACTCAAATTAAGTAATTAAAAAAATGTATTATGTTAATAAGTTACACAATAGGAATAATAACAATGACAGTAGACAGCAGAGATTCAAGACAGGAATGTATGGAGCAGAGAGGGGAAACAGACTAGCAAAAAACCTCAAGCCAGGAATCAAACTTGGGTCACCGCAAGCACCTGGGACACTAGCTGCAAGGTTACTAGTGCAAATCGTGGCTACATTTTTGTGAAATTTAAAATACATTACTCTTGGTATGTTGCGAGTTTCAGATCACAAATCCACTAGAGGGCACTGTCATTTCTGCCAATTTGAAATACGTTACTTAAGGCTGATTTATACTTTCGTCTGGCACCGCATCACGAACCTCCACTGACTGTGTGCGCACCTCACGAAACAGACAAGGCTTTTATACTTGATGGGTTTGCCTTTGTGATATTCTTTAAAATGACAGGGGGCAGTCAAAAGAAACAGACCGTAAAATCAGACGGATAAACAGAGAAGTAGGAAGTTTCCGGAACTACGTCATATCATTAATATCATTCAATATTTTTAAACTAATTATTTTTATAAATTATTTTTAATTACAATTAAGATTTTTATAACCATTTAATGGTGGTTCATTCCACTGTGGCGACCCCAGATTAATTAAGGGACTAAGCCGAAAGAAAAAAAAATGAATGAATGAATAACCATTTAAGATTTTTTTATCAATTTTGATGCATCACTTGCCTTTGTTCATATTTCAGACAGTTCTACTTATTATATTTTATTAATGTATTAATGACAACAGAACATGGGTTGCTCTACAAATATATATTTTATTATAGGAAAAAAAAAAGCAAAAAAAAAAAAGTACACTTACTAAAAATACTGACAGTATTTTTATTTAACCCACTCAGCAATTCACACATTACTGTCTGGCTAGTTTGGGTCCTACTTGTATGCTAGAAAAGCAAAATGGTCCAACATTCCGGACCATTATCACCAATAAAGCCTAGAAAACAGGGTATCAGAATATTGATAATTGGTTACTTCTAATTAAAATTTTTAGTTCTGTAACTATGAAATTGTTTTAAATTCAAAATTGTAATATATACATCAACGTAAAACCTATGAATAGTGGAAAATCATTCTGTACTTGTTCATTAAAACCACATCGGTTTCCACTTTTGCCATGGCGTTTCCTTTTGGTTTTAACAAACTTATCCCTCAAGTTTTTCAAAACATTTTAATAAAAATTTCTTCCTTTTCTACTGATGTTGCAATTTCTAGCCAAGAATTATTGGCCATGTGATCACATATAGATGGATCATAAAGATGTCAGTACAGGCGTACCCGTTTCAGACAAAATCTCTTCAAAGTGTTTCATATTCAACTCAAATAGAATGCGGCGCCGCATGAATTGTTCGCTCGAGTCTCAAAAAATGTTGTGCACTCCGCCAGCCGAAATCATGTCATACGCACTCAAAGCGAACCTCAGCAAACACCACAATGACGTTACAGTCGCTGTGACTGCACTCAAGCAAACTAGCAAACACATCAAGTATAAATCAGCCTTCGGGGTATGTTTTGTTGTATGTTTCAGATGCAAATCGTTCTTGTACAAGTCCACGAAAAGGCAGGACTTGTACAGATCATCTAGACCAGCAAACCACTGACCTAAACCCTTCCGTAAATCCAACCAATAGCATTTTCAAAAGCAAATGTGAAAAAAATGAGCACTACAACACTGTAGTTTTACTTTGATTTCACCTTGACTCGATCTCAAACTAACTTTAGTGATCACAAGTGCAACAAATACAATTGGCCCGTCTCCACTGACAGGTACAGTATGGTACGGGTCGGAATGGGTCACCTTTATCAAGCTTGTGCTTCCACTGCCAAAAGGGTACCCTGTTGGTGGGCATGGTGTACGACAGAAAGTTTCAGACGACGTCATTTTTACTCAAGGAAATGTCACAGTAAAGCCGTAAGGTTCGTTCACATATCATATGAGAAGCACTTCTCACAAAACAGATGCTTTATACACATAAATACTTGTGTATAAATGTTCATTACTAACCTTTCTATGAACCTCTCACTGCAGATCAATGGCAGTGCGAAACAGCCTACTGTAACGTCTGCAGTTATTTAAAATAAATAAATAAATGCAACATATATGAACACATACAACCCCTTACAGTCTCCAATATGTTACCACTTACAGAAAAACTACACACAACATACATTTAGTCCTTATTTAGGTTCAAAAACAAAACGAAATATAGCCTACAGTCAGTGTAAACCTCTCATATGAGTCTTTAATCTTCAGCAGCACAAGTAACCTTATGTTAGAAAGTAATTCCGTCATTTCGAGTTCATAATAGTCCATAAGGTGATGATAATAGTTAAACATGGCAGTTTGTTCATGTTTTAGGTTGCAGAAGCATCATTTGCTGCTTTTTTTCCAGCTTCCCCTTTGCTTTTTCATGCTTCACTCTTGACAGGGAGTCACTTCTGACAGGATCGGATATCAGAGGGCTTCAATGATCACGTGCACGTTTTTAACATGAGCTCAAAATTGTCAAAATATTTTGTTATTTCAAATATAGGCGCGTGGCGAGCTCTCTGTAGAACGTGAAACCGCCCAATGACGATGACAAGGTCAACCATGGCATTATGGTGTAATGTCTCGACTGTGTTTTTAAAAATGGCGCTTCCTTTGTTTTTATGCTCCTGCTTCTGCGAGTGATGTTTCTCTGTAAACCAATAGCATTCAGCTGCGCGTCTTGCTCCGCCTTATGGTAGCTTTTGGGCCAGTTGGTACCCTTTGCAAAGGGTGACCAAAAAGAGCTACGGTGTGGTTCGCTTTTAGGTACCCTTTGACAGTGGAAACGGCCATAAAAGCGTACCGAACTGTACCGTACCATAATGTACCACTCAGTGGAAACGGGCCAAAAGTAAGCCATCTAGCAAACTGAGCACATCAGAAGAGTTGTCCATATGGAGATAGGTAAGGCAAATATACTTGATTACAAATCATGGACACCGTTAAGATATTTTGTGTATTTATTTCATGTCATGCAAAAAAAAAAAAAAAAAAACAGTACAAAAAGAATCCCTCATTTGCTGATAATATGTGTCTGTAAATATCATTAGTGTGATAAAGGAACACTATTTAATGAGGAAGCCAGACCCCAATCAGTTGTTTGTTTACCAAGTCAGCGAGCGTGCTATTGTTGAGCCGTGAGCGACCTTTTTATATACTGTAGATACTCATTTGTATATATGTATATTTATTTATTTAGTGTTTGTTTCATTCTGTTTGTATTTGATTTGTTGTTTTGGTACTTCGTTTTTTTTATTGGGTGGTGATTCTTTTGTAGATGCCTGTACATACTGTATATACTTTTTTCCACTTGACATTTTATGGTGCACTGCGAATCAAATTCACATCACTTTTTAAATCTACGGGTCAAGCCATCGTTATTTTTTTTTTGTGAACCCGGACAGAAAGTCCAGCAGTAGATCAGCGAGGATCTATTGCTTCACAGCCTTCATTTCATCTGCAGTCAAACGTATGTTTATTTTTCACAAAAATGTAGACTGAAGCACATATTTCCAATAAGCCGGTGTTGTTTGAAATGCTGGTTTCTGGTTCAAAAAAATTAAACTTCCCCAAATATATGTTTTTGTTTTCCATACTATTTATTTATTTTCCTCATGAGCAACAAGCACAGTTAAGAAGGAAAATGACTGACAAGGAAGGGCATGAGCTGTTTTCCACCACCCACTGAAACATTCACAAATTTATTCTTAAGAACGCTCATCTGCTGTCAAGTGCAGTTTTAGTGGATGGCACAATATGTTAACCATACATCCATAATGGAGCAAGTATGATGGAATATATCGCTTGACTCGGTGCATTGGTTCCAGTCACAGCTCCTTAACGTTTTCACCCATGTATATTTATTATCTTTTCTCTTTGCCATGTTTATCTCAAAGAGCAGCTGCACATGTCATGAACATAGCACAGATCAGGGTAAGGGCCAAGAACAAAATGCTCCAGAATGTAATAGCATTCTCGCTCAGCTCAAATCATCGACTGCTTCTAATGTAAGGCCTTTTGCGAGCAATGCAAATGAAAGCCATGCAACATCAATAAGCAGCTTTCACTTGTGTAAATATAGTAGCAAAGCAAGTGAGGCCAGATCAAGGGCACTTGACACACAGCAGCAAACAGGTGACACATCCACACAGTACACAATACGTCATGTGATTACATGGGTTTCACATAAAAATGTTCCAAAACCATGCGTTTCAAATACGTTTCAAATGTGTTTTGTGCAGTTCAGATTTTAATACTTGAAACTAATGTGGCTTTTCTGTAAGTGCATGGTTGAGATTTCTTTGCATATTTTGGTTACTGTGCTCTGTAAAAAAATCTGATAATTATACCAGTAAAATAACAGAGTAAAATTGTAAAAATGCTACAGTAAAAACCTGCAACCTGGATAACAGTAAGTTTCATTAATATATAGTTAATATATGTATGGCAAATTGACAATTTTCTACATGATTTTATGATTTTGTCGACATTCATAAGCATGAATTAGAGACATTCACATTTTAATGTTGATACTGTAATTGCTTTAATTAAATGTTATGTGTGTTACCATTGTGGTGTTTAGTAATAATACCAATGACACTGAGCACCTTCTACATAGGTAGGTTTCTCTGCTGGTGGGAAACATTGTTTGTGATGAGCTTTGGTTCACCGTGTAACTTTCTCATCACCAGAAAATAAGTATTGAACAAATCACAGTTTTTCTCGGTAAACATATTTGTAAAGGTGCCGTTGACTTGAAACCCTGAATGTTAGTAACAACCAAAGAAATCTATTCATGCAAAGAAAACAAATCTAGTTTACTAATTAATTTCTGCATAATACAATATCGCAGGGAAAAAGTATTGAACACATGAAGAAAGTGAGGTGTAAAAAGGCAGTGAAAGCCCAGACTACAGCTGAAATCTCTCAGCAGATATTCAGCAACCCTCTGCACTTCGTTATTGTAAATTAATATCAGCTGCTTCAGACCAACGTCTACATTAACAGGATGATGAAGGTGAAACTAGGGTGGACATTTCAGCAAGACAGTGATTTCAGCAAGATAATTTATCAACATACAGAGTAACTATTACTATATGTCTGAATAATAAGATGTATAAATATTCAGTTGAATAATTTAGTAATCATTTACTTGCTTATTCTGAATGATCTTAAAAACCACCTACTTGTACTACTCTTAAAAGAACTAGTTTGTAAATAATGCAATACCTAATTTAGTAATGAAAAATTAATCATTGTCAAAATATGAAAATACAATCACTAAGCACATTAAATAAATGCTCACCGAATAAGTCAATATAAAAAATGTAGCTGTATCTATAAGCTGCTTACTAATGCATTTTAATGTAGAGTTAATGCTCAACAAATGATCAATTAAGTATCTGCAAATGCTTAATAAATTAACTATAATGAGTGTAATTACGATAATTTGAAGTGTGCAGTTACTAAGCTAAGCCAAAATTTGTTCCATCAAACAAATGGGAAAAAATTTTTCAGGGGTGCCATTAACCATCGTTAGCCAACTAAGGTCGCAAGTTGGGTCGTTACAAACATAGTTTGTTAATGTGGTGTTTCCCAAATCCGTCGTTCCAATGAACATTCGCAAACTGTGTCGCAAACTTCTATGCTTGCAACTACTCTGGAGTTGTTGTTAGATACATAGTTCCTGGCTGTGTTCTATTCCCACTTAGCCCCCCTATGCCCTATTTGTTTAAAACATTATAACATTTAAACTTACAAAGATTTTTTAAAGAAAGCATTCAAGTCATCACTCTTAGGTGTAACTTCTTTGTAAAAGAAGATCTTTTACAGTTCAGTTTTGGCGATCTCCATGTTTACAATTGCGATCACAGTGCACTTTGAAAACATTGATGCCATTTGGAACACAATCGTGGCTCATGGTGAAAGCTATAGGTGACCAATAATTTAAAAGCAGAATTTATACTACATCTCCAAAGCTTGTGAAAACAATAAACATAGCATACATTAATGCTTTCAATTTATAGTAGGTTATTTATTAAGCATCTGTAGCCTTCTGTATACAACATGGGCCTGTTGGTTTGAACATTTCTGCAGTGTCAAATTGTGTCATTCAAAAAAATGAAACAATATAATAATAATAATAATAATAATAATAATAATAATAATAATAATAATAATAATAATAATAATAATAATAATAATAATAATAGTCATCATCATTAAAATTATAAATATTATTAATAAAGTATGATTTTTTAGATTTCCTGATAAATATTAAATTAAATTTCTTAATACATAACCTCATTATATATTTATTCATTTATATAATTTATATATGAGATTAGAGTATGTGTTAGCTTTTGTAGGTGATTTTATGTTTTAGAATAGAATATGTAATGTTCTCAATAATATCTGTAAAGGAAACATTGGTCCTATATGAGCAGTTTACAAATATTTCAATTAATATGGAAAACGAGTGCATGTTTTTACCAAAAATAATATTAGATTTTTTTTTAAATGCGTGTTTGTGTAAAACAATACAATTTGCACAAATAAATTATGGGGTTCTTCTCTAAAGAAGTAGTTACTCCATCCCATTTAGAGCATCATTATGGGTGTTATGGGGTTCTTCTCTAAAGAAGTAGTTACTCCACCCCATTTAGAGCATCATTATGGGTGTTATGGGGTTCTTCTCTAAAGAAGTAGTTACTCCACCCCATTTAGAGCATCATTATGGGTGTTATGGGGTTCTTCTCTAAAGAAGTAGTTACTCCATCCCATTTAGAGCATCATTATGGGTGTTATGGGGTTCTTCTCTAAAGAAGTAGTTACTCCACCCCATTTAGAGCATCATTATGGGTGTTATGGGGTTCTTCTCTAAAGAAGTAGTTACTCCACCCCATTTAGAGCATCATTATGGGTGTTATGGGGTTCTTCTCTAAAGAAGTAGTTACTCCACCCCATTCACAGCATCATTATGGGCGTTTTACGTTATAACTAACGTGGTTCAAACGATGGATCTGCGACAGAGAAACTAGGGGTTTTGGGAAACACTCGTCACTACAACATTAGTTTCTCAACCAATGCATCGTACTATGATGGTTCAGCCGCGAGTTACGTCGTTGTTTGGGAAACGCACAATTTGAAATGCTCTCCATTTAGTTCTGATGCACAGAATAAAGCTTTTTTCTAGCACTAAGTAAACATTTATATTGATTAATTGCTTTACAAAAACCAAATGGACAAAATGTAAGTGTGTACATTGTGTATGTTTATTATATACATCATATGTATACATTTAAATATCTATGCAACAAAATTATTATTAATTGTTTGTATGTTTGTGTGTATAAATATATATAGTACACACATATCAAAACAAACTTTATTTTGTAATGTGATTAATCGTGATTAATCACGATTCGTGATTCATAATCGTGACTACTTTTTTCACATTTGAGTCTTCCACACTGAATTTTTTATTGTTTATTTTATTGTTTATTATTCATATTTATTTATTTTCAGAAGAGTAACACCAAGTGCAGTTTAGAAGGTAACTAACTGACAAGGAAGGGCATGAGCTGTTTTCCAGATACTGTCAATGCTTCAAACTAGTTTCTAATGCGAAGCCTTTGCGACGTTATGCAAATTAGAGCTGCACAACGTCAATAAGTGGTTTTCATTTGTGTAAAAATAGTAGCGAGGCAAGTGAGGCCCGATCAAGGGCACTTGACACACAGCGGCAAAAAGGTGACACATCCGCACAGGCTGCGATAGCAGGAGAAAACGGAGATCGAGCGAAAAGAGGTGTGAAGTAGGGTTACGTTCACCCCGGGGCTTTTCTGCAAAGTGTAGAGTCTCCAGTGTGGCTAAGGTTGAACTTGAGTCGACCCTGCTGTTCATATCAATTTTGTTAGGGGGATGGGGTGTGGGTATCATTGATATGACTGCCGGTGTGGGCTCCAAAGCACCAGGCTCATCTGCTCATCTCTCCGCTCTTCTCATGGTGCTCAGACCTTCAACACCTGTGGACCACTCTGGAGACCAGTCTCTGGCTGTCATGGCTGGTGTGTGTTTCAGGGGAGCAATCTCTGCATCCACACACTCACACACACGCACACTTAAAAGCTAGCAATGTGGGCCAAATACTGACAATGCTTTAAACTGGATTCTAAACAAATCCAACAGACACATGGACTGCATTCACTAGCTTTACAGCAAATGTTCAATTCAATTCAAGTTTACACCGTACCGCTTTTCACAATAATTATTGTTTCAAGCTTTACAAAAGGTGCACATTATTATATTACAATCAAAATCATAAAAGTTAAGGTCATTAGTTACCACAACTTTATTAGTTACTATTAACATTAACTAATTAAATAGTAGCTAATAGCTTTTAACAGTTAAAGTTCAACATATAAACACAGTTAATCTGCAGTTATATAGTATATAGATGATGTCTATGTGAGCCTGATGCTTAGGAGTCCACACCGGCAGTTATATCAATGATACCTTCACCTCATCCCCCATACAAATTTGATATGAACAGTGTATTTATGTATTAAGTGTGTGTTTCGTGTGAAAGTTCCAAAGGCGTTTTGACTTTTTAAATGTGTTTTTTGTGGATTTCAAGCGTGTTTTGCATGTGTTCCACATATTTCACATGCAGTGTTGGGAATAACGGTGCTATAAACAAAGAGTGTTACTAACGGTGATACTTTTTTTCAGTAACAAGTTATCAAATGAATTACTGGTTCCCATATTAAAACACGTTGCCATTACTAACAATAAAATGTGTGTTACTATAATTGAGAACACTAAAGCGTTTTTTTAGGCGAGCAGCGTCTCTCTCAGCCATAGGACCTCTCTTTCTCTGGGGTGTATACAGGTGCGTCCCAAATCGCATACTTATGCACTATCCTACGCCATTTTGTAGTAGTAATAGTGTAAGTAGTGTGTTTACACTGAAAACTCTAAAAAATAATAAGTGCACTTTAATTAGCCAGCTGATGCACTCATTCGAGTTTTGCTCATGTAGTGGAAGGGGCGGAGCTATCGGGCACACATGTTAGATTACTTTATTTATTTTGGATTGTGAAAGCGAAATTCTTCTATGAGAGTGATTATAGCGCCTACCGATGGAGAATGCAGCAATACTCACGGCAGGTATTATTTGGTACTTTGTTCATTTATTTCACTAATTTGGCAACCGTCAAACGTCATCTGGGAAACGGGTTGAATTTCCGCTTAGTAAAAAAACATTAGTGTTCCATTTGGGATGACACTACATACATATACTATGCTATTGAGTGTTTAAGTGCAGAAGTACATAGCGCATGAGTGCATAGTGTGCCATTTGGGACGCAGCTTCTGTGTGTAAAATGTTTATTGCTGTCACTTTTCTCAATCAAGGAACCACAAAAAAAGAACAAGCAAAATGCACCTGCGCCCAAACAACCATTATCACCACTCACAAACTACTAATTATTATCATGAACTATTTTATAAAATAAAGGCACAAACGCAAGTTACACCAAAATGATGGCTCAAGTGATCCAAAAATATCCTGAAAATGCATACAAAAACAAAAAACACTGAAATATATACATTTTAATATGCTTATTTTCACTTAAGTCTACCAAATGGTGCACAAGGACCTTTGATCTTAATGCTTGAAGTCAAAACAATCATTTGGTCTTTACTGCGGCATTCAGCTGTATCTGTATTCAGAGAGGAAGGATGCATTAGCAGCCCTCATTTCTCATGCAAGCCTCAGCAGGACAGGAATTTGGGATTTCTAATACAACTCTGAAAGACAGGATATTTTGAACGCAGGGTTTGATGTATTCTTTCAAGCAATTACCTTGTCGTTCGCGCAAATCTTTTTAGCACTCGCTTCATTTCAGCTCTGCGCACCGACTCACTTCAAATAGATGCTATTTTTTGGTCTGCAATCACAGTTCATTGAAGAAAATGCACAGATTAAAGCAAGCCAATTCACTGCTGATACCTCACGTTGCCACTAAGCACTGGGATTTGATCAAGTTTGTCAAATCTTTATTCTCTGAATCTACTTTGTCAGTATTTAATTTTTTTTACCACAGCATCAGAAAACATGAGTGGTAAAAATGATACTTTGACAGTTTGGGGAGCAAGCGCTGGAACGTTCAAGCACCGGCCGGTAAGAGTAATTTAAAAGTGCATCTAGCTTCGGTTTTTATGAACCTCACAGTTGTAGCCGGGCAATTTATTCTAGAGCGCTGACAACTCAGCTTCCCTGTTCAATAGCAGGATAGAGCCCGGAGAAGAAGTGCTTCAGTCCTATTTGCACATCAAGAGAGGTGTGCAGGTTAAGGCTCAGGAACCGCTCTGCGTGATGCTCGGCTCAGCAAGAGAAAGAGCAAAAAGATGATTAGAAGAAAGCGAGGAACGCACGAGGGCCTACAAAGAGTACAGTGCAGCTAAACATCACCCATGTGCTTTCAATGAGTGGGATGAAATCTGCTCCTTAACAGAGGTGGGCACAGCAGCCGCTCCAGATGATCATCAAAGATTTGTGTCTTTTAGATATCTCAAATTATCTGAAAAGAGATTCTTATGAATTCCTATTAAATGGCTATGTCAAAGTAAATTCCGGTGTGTGTCATATATAGCAATCTGCAGCGTTAAAAACACTTTTTCGAATAGAGTTGCAGATTTACAAAGATCCAAAAGATCCCTTGGCTTGATAATGAGTTCGTTCACATGAACACCAATGCTCTGATTTTAATATGATTAAGACTGTGATTAAGAGTCCACCATGAAACAGTGATTTTTTTATAATTTAATCTGATTAAGGTCATAATCAAACTAAACAGAACTTGGATTAAGACATGTGGAGTATGCCGATTTTCGTTGCATTACTGAAGTGCACACTGAAAAAAACGATTACTGCTGCTTGTTTAATCTAGCTGTTTAAAATGAGCTAAAACAAGACAATTATTGTCATTTCTTTGGCCAATTTAATTTGTTTTATGTTCATTCCACTAATATTTGTAAACCATTAAGTTAACTTAGGTTTTTTGTGTTGGGACAACATGAAGGAATTGTGTTGGTCCAAGTACCTACACTGTAAAAAATGCAGGGTTCCACACAATTCATTCATGTTGTCCCAACACAAATTGATTAAGTTAACTTAACACTTTCAACAAATTTATGTGGATTGAACATAAAACATTAAGCTGTCCCAATGAAATCTGAAGAATTGTGTTGTTTCAGCTTATTTTAAATAAGTAGTTTGAACGAGCAAAAAATATAAATATATTTTTTGAGTGTAGTTAGGGAATTTGTCATTCCCAGCATGCTCTGCATGGGATTGAATTAAGAGATGGAAATTTTGCCAATAAAAGTAATCTTAGATGGTTAAAGTTAATAGAAAGACTTGTTAGAGTTTAATCTTCACTTTAGTTTGAAGATTTAGAAGATTTTCATGTAATGCTTTGAGTTTTGAGATTGGCACCTTGCAGAAGCACCCATGCTTTGGGTTGGCAGCTTAATTAGCAAAAATGCAGATTGTTGCTTTGCTCAATGAGCAATCACTGTCCTAAAATTACTTCTGAGATCAGTCTCAATCAACTGTATATGTAACTTTTGAAATATGCTAAGAAATGTCTCTTTTAGTTCATTTTGGATAACTTTGAATAACTTCGAAACGTACGACACATAATAGACATGTTATTATCAGACCTTTGAGTTTAAGTTAAATAAAAATACAAATCTTGACCTTAGAATTATAAGGTTCTTTCTGACATTTTTGTAAAAATTGAGTTACTGACATATTCTTATTAATTGACAACTTATTTACATTATGGAATGTTTTTTTTTATAAGTTATTTACATTTTAAGACTTTTTATTTAAAAAACACACATACTGTTTGCTGTGGAATGCAAAAACTTTGAAGCTTAATACCTTAAAATCATTCAGAACGCAGATAGAACCTTATAATTCCAAGGTGACTAAATGTATTTAAACTTTTATTTGATGAAGTCATGTTGAACCAACTCAGATGCATGTAATTGTTTAAATGTTTTTATATTTTTTAAATATATTTATTAAGTTGGAGCTAAACAAATTTATTAGATGGAAATCCTGCCCTAAATTAAATTGAGTTCATCCAATAAGTAATTTATTTTTTTTTGAGCGAGACATGTAAACATGCAATCAAACTATTACCTGTAGGATATTCGCTGCATTTTGTGACAAGAAAGTCTATACACACACGGCTGTTTGAAACTATTCTCTGCACCTACCAAGTCAGTGTAGGGCCACAGACACCTGCATAATGAAATGCTGAAATGCTGAGGTTTTTTCCCCCATACGGCGTGCATATGAAATTCCATCAAAATAACACTCCTCCAGCAGTTCATACTCGCATCCAATATCTCGTTTGTCAAGGGGACATGCATGAAATGTTCCTGAATGAAAGCGAAAGTGCCAAACTGCAGTTAAAGTCGATAAATTAACAATGAAACACTCGAAATCACATGAAACTCCAAAGGAAACAAGGTGACGCAATGTGGTTAATCAAAGTATGTGCTATAACATGTAATACAGGATCATAAGAAGGAACATTTAAAAAGAAACATATGTAAACACCTTAATCATATTATTGTCATATTTAGATTAAGGCAAATAATTTGATTACTGATGTCTATGTAAAGGTATAGTCACTGAGTACGTTTACATATACACCAATACTCTGGTTTTAATACAAATAAAACAAGAGTCTGATTAATGTAAACTACCATGTAAACAGCGATTTTTGGTGACCTTAATGTTTAATGACCTTAAGTGATAATCAAACTAAACAGATATGAAATTAAGACGTGTAGAATATTCACATTATTGAAGTGCATCTTTTTGCTAATTTTGCGACAGGATGTCAGGCATTTGGCGACAAACAACTGGGAACGAGCACATTTTTGGTGCGAGCGGGAAATGCTGATTATGCTGAGAATTCTTCCACCGGTCCTTACTACATACTCTCATCCAGAGTTTGTCGCTGGGGCATAAATGAATGAAATGGAAGAGGTGGCCTGTTTTTTGAGAATTTCTATCCAATGTTGTCTGTTT
The DNA here is from genome assembly GCF_903798145.1 of Danio aesculapii. Lineage (NCBI taxonomy): Eukaryota > Metazoa > Chordata > Actinopteri > Cypriniformes > Danionidae > Danio > Danio aesculapii. The sequence goes on from NC_079457.1 coordinate 27,904,172, forward strand.
ACACGCACAGTGTGAGAAATTAACTGCAGTTGAACTTGTCACAAAATTTTAAATGAAATGCCCAAAATCACATATGGTGCAATGATGAATATTATTCGCTAAAAGCTGTGTAAATGTTAGCATGCAACATTGAAATAAAAAATAATTTAAAGGGCACCTATTATAAAAATCATCATTTGTAAGCTGTTTGGACAGAGCTGTGTGTAGGTATAGTGTGTCCAAAGTCATATTAAAGTGATAGAAACACAATAAGTCTCTTTTTTTATTTCCTGATGTTAAATTAGGATCCAAATCCCAGTGATTTTGATTTTGAGGTCCACCGCAATGGCGTAGGAGTAGGAGTGTGGTTTCCTTGCCCACTGAATTGACTGACAGCCTCGTATTAACATGTCTCTGTAGTAATGCGTATAATCATGTAACAACATAGGACGTGCGCAAAGCAACTGGGATTAAAAGATTTATTCAGCTCTCTGTGATTGAAGATTGAACTTTGTAATGACATTGTGTGGGACTCATTGTTGCAGAAAGGCTTGAATTAACTCCACAACAAATACATTAAATAATCATTGGGAAAGTCCTTATTTTAGTATTTCTCACAAACTTTACATGAGATCTGCTTCCTTCATGTCTGTCACTGTGCTGTTTATCTGACGCAGCTGAGGCGGAGATTGAGGCACTCTCTGACAGGCACGTGGGAACGGTGGGCGGGAAGAACTAGCATTAAAGGCACAGGCAACAAAAACAGCTACAGTGTGTTCAGAGCAGAAAATTCCAACACTCTGAAAGGTTTAATAAATAATCTGATAGGTGATTTGAGCTGAAACTTTAGACACATTCTGGAGACACAAAAGACTTCTCTTAAATCTTGAAAAAGGATTCAATAGCAATAAGAGTGACTTGCAATTCGGAATTTACCTATATTAATCTGGATACATTTTAAAACACCAGTTTTATCCAAAATTTGTCTACATCCAGGATACCTTTTACAAAATGGGTTTATCCAGAAAAAATGGAAAACATGAGCATCCCTGTACTGCATATACAGTTAAAGTCAGAATTATTAGCCCATCTTTTTTAAATGTTTCCCAAATTATGTTTAACAGAGCAAGGGCATTTTCACAGTGTGTCTGATAATATTTTTTCTTCTGAAGAAAGTCTTATTTGTTTAATTTCAGCTAGAATAAAAGCAGTTTTTACTTTTTTTTTTAAACCATTTTAAGTTCAAAATTATTAGCCCCTTTAAGCAAATTTTTTTTCTCAATAGTCTACACAACAAACCATCATTATACAATAACTTGCCTAATAACCCTAACCTGCCTAATTAAGCCTTTAAATGTCACTTTAAGCTGTATAAAAGTGTCTTGAAACATATCTAATCAAATATTATTTACTGTCATCATGGCAAAGATAAAATAAATCAGTTATTAGAAATGAGTTATTAAAACTACTATGTTTAGAAATGTGTTGAAAAAAATCTTCTCTCTGTTAAACAGAAATTGGGGAAAAAATAAACTGGGTGGCTAATAAACCAACTCATCATGATGCTGATGCTGAGCCAGCATCACGGTCCTCTGCCTCGTCCCCGTCGCAGCAGCAACCTGCTCGCAAAAAATACACACTTTTAGCCCGTTTCCACTGAGTGGTAAATTACAGCATGGTACGGGTCTGTACAGGTCACCTTTATCAGGCTTGCGTTTCCACTTCCAAAAGGGTATCAATGGTATGCTACAAAAAGTTTCAGTCAATGCCATTCTCGCTCGAGGAAATGTCACAGTAAAGCCATAAGGGTCGTTCACATATCATATGAGAAGCACTTGTCACAAAACAGATGCTTTATTCACATAAATACTTGTGTATAAATGTTCATTACTAATCTTTCAATGAACATGATTTGATTATAACTGCAGATCAATGATATAGCAAAATAGCCTACTGTAAAGTCTAAAATGATATGAAATAAATAAATAAACGCAACATATATGAACACATACAGACCCTTACAGTCTCCAATATATTACCAATTACAGTAAAACTACACACAACATACATTTAGTTCTTATTTGGGTTCAAAAACAACACAAAATTAAGCCCAGTCAGTATAAACCTCTCATCTGCATCTTTAATCGTAACCAGCACATGTAACCTCTGTTAGAGAGTAATTCCATCATTCCGAGTTCATAATAGTCCAAAAGGTGATGATGGTAGTTAAACATGGCAGTTTGTTCAGGTTTTAGGTTGCTGAAAAAATCATTTGCTTCTTTGTTTTTTCCAGCTTCTCCTTTGTTTTTTCGTGCTTCACTCTCACGTTTGTCCATTTCTGAAAGGACCGAATGTCAGAAGCACTTCAATAATCACACGCATGTTATTATCATCAGCTCAAGAAGTTCGTTATTTCAGATATAGACGTGCGATCGCGAGCTCTCTGGAGAACGTGAAACCGCTTGCACTTTTACATGGCCTCGTAAAACAGATTACAGAACACATTAGATTTTGTTCTTCTTGGCTTTGTGGCTGTTCATCAAGACAACGACGTAGCTTGCTTTTATATGTATATATTAATACAGTGTAATGTCTCGACTGTGTTTTTAAAAATGTCAGTTTCTTTATTTTCACCAATAGCATTCAGCTGCGCATCTAGCTCCGCTTTTGGTATCCTTTTGTCGTGCTAGGTACTCTTTGCAAAGGGTTTCCAAAAAGTGGTATGGTACGGTTCGCATTTTGGTACCCTTTGACAGTGGAAACGGTCATAAGCAAACTGAACCGTACCGTAGCACTCAATGGAAATGGGCCATTTAGCCCCGTTTATACTAATATGTCTTAGTTTTAAAATGGCATTTTAGAACAAAAACGATCCACGTCCACACTGGTGTTTCATCTAGCATTTCTGAAAAGATTTACATCCACACCATACCACTGAAAGCTAACATCACGTGACCACACATACACACACTCTGGCATGCGCTGCAGCATATGCGCACGTCTGAGCACCAGGCATTCAGCAGGTGCTTTGAGCACAAAACCCCAGAGAGCAGTGCACGACGGACAGCTAATCAAGGATGTACCGCTGGATCGTGCCTCACTATAGTTGTTAAATGTGAAATTTAATTAATCTTGTCTCTAACTAATGACTCTACTGTCTTTCAAATCTATCAGGTAATGTGTCAGCGTCAGTACATTGCTTTCATTTTCATGCTTGTTCTTAGTAATTTTAGTGAAAACCTCAGATACTGTTGGTCAGTTCCTGTTGGTTGTGTATCTTTTTTACCAAGCTAGTTTGTTGACGCCATTATAACGACACAGATCACTCTGCCTATTCATGCCAGAGGCCGGCGGAAAAAGTGATTGACAGGTGGTAATTTGTGTGTAATCTTTATTTATTTATGATTTGGTTACGGGTAAAACAAAGAACATGAGGGTCAGGTAGTTGAAACGGTAGGCTACAAACAATTAATTCGCTATGAATTAATGAATTATTCATAAATATGCCATCGTCCATTGCGATGTTTCACATAAGACATTGTGCGGTGCAAAATTGGTTGACATAACCCAACCCTAATAAACTGTATATATTGAAAGCGACAATTAATAATTGTTAATCAGATGTTAAAAATAAATGGAAGGCAAATATCAGTTTGTCAGAATGTATTTTTAAACATGTTAAAAACACACATTTAATTAATTTATTGATAAGTTTAGTTTAATTTTCCAAGAAATTTTTCCATGAATTCTACATGTTCTTCCATCAGGCTGTGATTTGTGACTGATTTTGTTGCACTTTGTATCAGTGTCGCATCGATTGTGAAAAGACAAATCACTTGTGGCTGGAATCTTATCGTGTCTGGTTAGGAGACAAAAATGCCTGCTAGCAACCAACAGCACAGTAACCTGAGACCTCAGAATATCTCTGTAGAAGTCTTAAAAAAAACATTTCAGCTAATCAGCTATATATTTCGCAAAACAAGAAGTATGTTTTCAACCCACTATTCAAAATAAGCTTTTAAATAAAAGATTTATTCAACAGATTCTAACTTGGTTTAAATAGAATGATGCATGGCACGAACTGTAACGTGTGCCACATGTTTAATTGATGCGTGCATGTGTCATTGCATTCATTGAGCCCTCCCAGCATGAAGTCGGTGTAAATATTGCAGTTTTATGGCTCTTCTGCTGAGATGGAAGCCTAGGACGACACTATGAGGTACAGCCTCAAGATGTGAAATCTATAATCCATTAAATTACGGGAGCACTCCTGACTAACCATAGCCATCAGATAATGCAGATGTCAAAATATGACTCGCTGCGCCCCAGCGTATTTCTAATCTGAACATACAGCAGAAATTAATGGACTGTTGAGACATACCAAAAACGAAAGATCAGTCCGTTGTCACGAGCAACTCTCAGCATTGCGAGGGAGTGAAAGTTGTGAATTCTGTACGTCTTGGTCATTAAATTCTAATAATATCATACAGTGCTGCATGAATAAACATAACCTCATGCATGACTGGTGTTGCAGAAGCATTCGAATTACTCGGAGGAAGAAAAATGCTCCAAAACCAAGTGAGCTTTCAGTGCTAAGGCATTACAGGCACAATTTAGATGCAATAAATATAAATGAATTAATAAATAATAAAAAACATTTCAAATGATAGGCAGTATGTACACTGTAGATAAGTATATGACAAAAAGGCATGGAAACAAAAGTTTTATGTTACTTTAAATTATTTTAATTATTTAATCAGGTTTCAACTTAATTTTTTAGTAATATGAGGTTTAACTTAATACATATATTTTTCAGTTTGACTAACATAAGTTTAGGTGACTTGAAAATTTCATTTGATTTAACTAAACAGTTTAAGGCAAAAAAATTTTAAAGTGTAGTTTTCCTCTGACATACATTAATTTAGTCCCATTTTTAAACAGCACTTTTTGTTATTGTTTCATAGAGGAACTGATATAAAAATCTCTGTTACAGACTGTAAAACTCCCAAGCAGGCAGGCCAGAGTTTCTGCAGGTTTCAAATTTAAGACTTTTTAATCTAAAGGGCACCTATTTTACCTCTTTTACAAGATGTAAAATAAGATTTTGGTGTCTACAGAATGTGTCTGTAAAGTTTCAGCAGAAAATACCCATCAGATTATTTATTATGCAGTGTAAAATCTGCCCATTTTAGTGTCTGAGTATAGTGTAGCTGTTTTTGTAGCCTGTGGCTTTAAATTCAAATGAGCTGCTTCTCCCTGCTCACCACTCCGACGTGCGTGTCTGCTTCTTATGTGTTATGTCAGATAAACAGCAGTCAGTGATAGAGAGACACAAATGAATCTGATATACAGCTCATTAGTCAAAAATACCAAGTTTATTTCATGTATTTGTGGTGGAGTTTATTCAAGCCTTTCTGATACCCTGAGTCTCACACAAATGCCGTTTTCAGTACACACACACACATTGGTGTTTACTGACACCATGCGGCCTAGTGATTAAAAGTTAAGAATTACATAGCGATTTTACTTGCTTGATTACAAACATGCACTGTTAACGTTTTAAACATATAAGATTATTTATTGAGGTGCAGCTGATCACAGAAAGTTGTATCATGTGTTTTAATCCCAGTTTCTTTTGCAAAAAATGTTCTTTGGACGTGTGTTATTAGGGAGACATGGCGCCCGTCAATAAATTCGATAGGTGGGAAGAACCACACTCCAACATCACGTTGCGGTGGGCCTCAAAATCACTGGGTTTTGGATCCTATTTTTAACGTCAGGAAATTTCTTGTGTTTATATCACTCCTTTGCTTATATCACTGGACCTTTTTAAGACCATTATGAATGGAATTTTAGACTTATACAGAGATAAACAATACGTTTTGTTTTGTTTTTTGGTTCCTGATGGCCTGTTTGGACCAATGGAAAAGATTTTTACTAGCCTCATCAAAAAAAATCTGATTAAGTTATTTCTTAGACACATATTTAAAAAAAAAAAGTGTCAAAACAAGCAAACCACAGTTTTAAAACAGTACAAGTGTCCTTAGCAGGTAGCTATAAATACATGGAGAACTATGGAGTTAGAATTGTACTTTTGTTAAAAGTTCTATTGACATGTATTGTTGGGGATTGTTGGGGAAACTTTATATGGACAAAGGAAAATTAAGACTTGTTTAAAATATTTTAAATACCTACAACACAATATTTGAGTTAATTTAAGGCCTAAAATTTACAGGCACAGATATTATGAAAGGTTATAAAAGTCAATTACAAAAATATGAATAAAATATATAAAATATTGACTCAAAACTAAGAATAGTTTCAAGCAGCAATTAAGGGGTCAAGCAGAACAGAGGGTAAATAAGTAGTTGAGCATCAAACTGGCAGCAATAAAAGATTTTAAGCAAAATGTTAAAATGCAACACCTTAGAGTGAGACATAATTGTTTATCACCTTTGACCAACATGTAGATTAACAAAATAATCTGTTTTGTTTATTTGTTTGTTTGTTTGCAGTATTAGTTGGCAGTTGAACACATAAAGTTGGGTGTCAACATGCAAAGGCGTTGTCGGAATACAGACTAGAATCCATTTGAATCCATCCGTTTGCCATCAGATTTGACAGCGAGTAACAGAAAAACGTTTTGGTTATCGATGTAGACCTTGCTCCCTGAACAGAGACTGTTTCGAATACAAGTGAATTCACTAATCAATTCCGACATAACTCTGAGTGATAGTTTACAGTGAAAAAGTTGGAGATCTCAAAAAAGTTTTTTTTTTCAATGCCAGGATATTCTGATAATAATCTGTGTTAAATTTGATGAAGTTTGGATTACAGAAATGCACCATTATGGACATTTTGATCAATCCCGATAACCGGTAAATCTATTTTTGAAAGCCAATAACAACATGTAGGCCAATAAATACAAATCTTAACAACAAATACTGATGATTATCTGTCACATTAATCCAATAACTGACACTTTTTTTGGACGCTAATAACCAATACATAGGCCAATAAATACTAATCATGGTAATAAAAACTGATGATTATATGCCATACAAATTCAACTCTATATTTTGAAGTCAATAGCAATATATACTGTGAGCCAACTGGTAACAATTTAAAAATATAGATGATTGTCTATCATACAAATCTGATTACTGACAACCCTATATATGGAAACCGATAATCAATATATAGGCAAATAAATACAAATCTTCACAATGAATGCTGAAGATTATCTGTCATGTAAAAAAGTGTTTCGCTCTTTCACTGTACCATGACTTTGCTTGCATTAGCACATAATAATTACAAAATGTTACTGAAATTTAAACAGCAACATTCATTTATATCAAATAATTGCGATTAACGCTAGAATTACCAGAATTCTATAACTACTAGATTTACAGTGGCTGTCATTCTAAAACATATTGTCACATACAATTTACATTCAAATCTTTTATTTAGATGTTCTGTGTAACAAAGTGATCCTGGCAACAAAGATGAGGATCCACATGCAGTTTATTAGAGATCATCAGTCAGGCAATATTCAGAAACAGGAGCAAACATGAGTTGTAATCTAAAATGGTGGTCAGAGTAACAGGCGAATGGTCAGGACAGGTGGCAAAACAACAGGAACAATAAACAAAACAAAGGTCAAAAACATGGGAAGGCAGGACAAGGATAACATTTTTATCAACGTGTGTGAGAACGAGAGCAGTATATATAGTCCATGTAATCAGTGTGTGCGAGTGGCATCATGGGAATTGTAGTTCTCCAACGATCTGAAACTGCTAGATCGCTGGTGATCAAAACAGTCTGTCTAAATGTTTAATATAGCTATACCCTAAAAATACTGTATCTTTGGTCATACAGTAGTTAGGCTACTAGACCGCCAGTGAAGGCCATCACCTCAACTTTATTTTCATTTTCAGAAGCAGGGGAGAAGGCTTTTATCTATTTTTAGAGATGTTGGTTTTATTTCAGCAAAGTTATTTAATTACAAAAATTTAAAATGATCATAATGACTGCCTTGGTAATCACACTTAAAATATCATTGTTGCAAAACTGTCAATGGGCCTCAAATTTTTTTAGTAACACTAATAATAGCAAACACAAGCTATTTATAATACCATATGAAGGCATTACAAATCAAAGAAACTCACTACTGTAGGTTTTGAAATGAGATCAAGAAAAACTGGAGCAGAAAATGAAAGCAGACCCATACCTGTACTGAGGGGCAGGAATGCCCTTTGCATCACAGGCCAGTGTGGCTTCTTCCTCCAGTGAACCCACTGTCAGATCACTTGGCTCCATTCTCCATTTTGGCCCATTGAAAGACTTATAATCCAGACAATCTGAGGGCAGACAACAGAATATGATTACATACTTGTATCTCAAAGCAGAGTTTAAGCTAAAATGCACACATTTTTAAAGGTAAATACTCAATCCGATCTTAGCAATGAAGACACCTGTACTCATGAAAATATTGATCAGTGCAAGCTCAACCAATGGTGTGAGTTTAGTGACAGGACCAATGCATGACTAATTTGATCAATGGTTGAAGGATGATTGTTTAAAGTTACTGTATTTTCTATATGAACGTTTTTTTATTTGATGAATATTGATTTCTTATAAACTATTTATTTTTGTACATTGATCAAAACTCGCCTTCACAATGATATGCGTTTTCTGATGATGTGCATAGAGTGAAAATCTTCAAATCAATTCTCAATAAGCGAAATCAAGTGACATTTTTTTTTCCAAGAAGCCTTTTTATTCACATTATGCATCAGAATAAAGAATAAAACATGATTGTAATTTTTAAGTTCATGTCAACTTTAAGAAATATTGTTTTAAAATAATCACAATTTTCCTTTTTTGGGGTGAAGTAACCTTTTAATTATAGCAAGCCTGTCATTTACTCCAAACCATATTAAATGATTTCATGATTTCAACACAAATTAAGCATATATTTTTTAATTAAATTTTTGCATTCCCTCAATTTGCATCCCTTAATTAAAAGGCGAATCACATAAAACATTTCTAAAAAGATGTAAAAATAAATGAATAAATAAATAAATAAGCAAATAATTCATTCTTTTAAATAAATATTTTTTTATTTTAGAGATTTAGTAGAGCAGACTTTCAAAGAGTTTTCAGGGAAAGAAATCTCTCAGATTTTATTAAAAATGTCTTTGTTTGTTTTCTAAAGATTAATACATTTCTGATAAGTTTGAAAAGAAGTGACAATTTCCATTTTTAGGGGAACTCGCTCTTTAAACATGACAATTTTATTTATTCAACCTCATGTCAAGTACAACTTGCATGAAATGTTAATCTTCAGAAAAAGATGAAGACTATTTATTTAAAACGTTGATGCCCTAAAACATTTGTAAATTGTGTGGATATAAAAAAGTAAGAAAATCAACATGACTTTAATATTTGATCCCTTTATAAATGTTTTGAAGCATTTGAGTTTTGTGTTAACAGCCTTTAATGGAGGCAAAGATATCTCTCAGATTTAATTAAAAATATCTTCATTTGTGTTCTGAAGATTAACAAAATACTTAGAGGTTTGGAATGACAAAATTTCCCTCTTGGGGTTAAGGTAACCCTTTATACATGACAATTCTGTCATAATTTTCTTGTACTCTGGAACTTATTCTGTAAAATTTTTCACAACACAGACTTATAGGAAATATGTGCTTCATTCTACATATTTGTGAAACCATTAAAACGTACTTAAACATACATTTGACTGCAGTTTCTAAGTAACATTATATGGAAGTATATGATCATATACAGTTGAAGTCAGAATTATTAGCCCCCCTTAGAATTTTTTTTCTTTTTTAAATATTTCCCAAATGGTGTTTAACAGAGCAAGGAAACTTTCACAGTATGTCTAATAATATTTTATCTTCTGGAGAAAGTCTTATTTTAAGGTCAAAATTATTAGCCCCTTTAAGTTATATTTTTTCAATATAGTCAAGCACAAACCAAGCATGAAGACAAAGGAATTGTCTGTAGACCTCCAAGACAGGATTGTCTCGAGGCACAAGGCTGGACAATGACCCAAAGCACACCGCCAAAATATCAATGGAGTGGCTTCACAACAACTCTGTGAATGTCCTTGAGTGTCCCAGCCAGAGCCTAGACTAAAATCCTATTGAACATCTCTGGAGTGATTTGAAAATGGCTGTACACTGTTGCTTCCCATCCAACCTCATAGAGCTTGAGAGGTACCGCAAAGAGGAATGGGCAAAAATTCCCAAAGACAGGTGTGCCAAGCTTGTGGCATCATATTCAAAAAGACTTGAGGCTGTTATTGCTGCCAAAGGTGCATCAAGTATTGAGCAAAGGCTGTGAATACTTATGTACATGTGATTTTTTAAAGGTTTTTGATTTTTAATAAATTAGCAACAATTTTAAAGAATCTGCGTGTAGAGTTTTAAGGAAATAAATGAATTGAATCCATTTTGGAATAAGGCTGTAGCATAAAAAAATGTGGAAAAAGTGAAGCGCTATGAACACTTTCTGGATGCACTGTACATGTAAAGATTTGACAAAAATATTTCCTCACCAACAAGGTCAAATAAGTGTCTTTCAAATTAATCAACAAAGATTATCCTATTAAACAATTTTTGAAAAAGTTTTATTGTGATATTGATGTAAAATGTTAATTTAGTCAATTTCTTACTGTTTTTTATTCATTTTGGGATGGTAATTATGATGTACAATTTTGGAAAGATATTGGCTCATTTATTAATGATAATTTACAGCAAAATGTTTCTGTTACTTTGAAAGAAATTATTTTTGGTTATTATGAATCTACCTCAACTAAAAGAAATGCTTGTTTTGTTATAAATTTGACTGATTTTCTTTGTACACATCCACAAGCGCAAATTTACTAATACCAAACCAATTTTATTCATTTATTGCAAGAATTTAGTCATTACTTAAATTTAATTCCATTATATGAAAATAAGAAAGCAAACAGAACTATTTCATTTTGTAATGACTTTAATTTATAAACTGTATTTGATTCTTAATCTTCTTACCCTCAAGTTTATATCATGTTCTTGATTTTTCTTTCTATCTTTCTCTGTCTCGTATCTTTTTTAATTGACAATGTAATCATATTCTGTATTGTAAACAAATATTGATACAAACATCTCATGTTTTTTGCAAATAAAATAATTAAAAACAACAACAACAACAACAAAAATATTTGGTTACCAACATTCTTCAAAAGATGTTTTGTTTTCTGTCGAAGAAAGTCAAACGAGTTTGGAAAGATAAAGACGAGTAAATGATGACAGAATTTGCACTCTGGGTGGAACAATCCCTTCAAGCCTCTTGAAAAAGAAGTTGGTGTGTAAATATTCTGCAGATGACAGAACTTGCACAGTAACACGAGTGCAGAAACGCAGACCATATGTGGTGAGATCACACCAGGTGTGTGGGTTCTAATCAAGTGCTATGCTCACATCGCTCAGTGTCTGCTTAAGATGGCATCAGAGCAGCAAAATCACAGCATTTTAAGTGTGACATTTGTTTGCAAAATGAAAACTAAGAAGCTTTTGTATGACATTTGCATTGCGCACACTGAAGTCACACTCGAAAATGCAGTATCTTTCTGTTTTTAATCCTCTCCTCAAGTCTTATCCTCCGCTCGACTAAACTGAACGACTCCTTTCAGTGCAGGGATGCAAACTCATCAGGGGTGAAAAAGCTGACAAAGGCATGAAATGCTCACCCCTGCTGTATGTAAGGGATAATCCGGGGCTATCTGTGCATTAAACAATTTGTATGCGCGACGTGCTGCTAAAGAAGCACCAGACGCACAGTAGAGTTGCCCCCACAGAGTGTATATCTAGCTGTGGATTATCACGCTTATACCATGGCCATTTGCCAGCACCGACAAGTTGAAGCTGTTAATGAGGTCTGCAGCACTAAATTTGACCGGAAGGGTAAAAATGACGGTTATTTTCATCAGTCACGGCTTGTTAGTTCTAACCGTGCACTTCATATCAGACACAGAGACGAAGTAGGGCGGTAAGATCGCATCTATTTAAATGAATTAAAGCATTTATTTGAATTAAACATCGAGAGTGGGAGAAAGATGAAAGTTGCATGTGTGAATTCTTATGACATTTCTATCAACAAGCAATGAAGCCATGAGTTTAGTTGCTTCAAAACTGTGATTTTACACCCTAGATTCTGCTATATTCACATCCAAGTTACCATTTACATGTATTTAATAAACATGCATGCTTCATAAAGTATTCATTTCAGTTAAATACAAATGACAGATATGACCATTAAAATGCATACAAGAATTAAAAAGCATGTCAAATTAAATAAAATCAAACAAGCATATGTAAACTTGCATGCGTGTCTGCGCAAGAAACTGGCAGATGTGCTTCTCTGCATTAGTAGCAGTGAAAAAACACAAATCTGGCAATTTCTCACTGGGGTTAGTTAGAAAAATAGCATCAGAGTTGCCAAGTCCACTTATAATACACAACTTTATTTTGTTTAAACATGATAACAGACTAATGCAGTTATCACAGAGAATTTATCTATCTATTATTTAAAGTTCTGTTTGTTTGCTGTGAAGCAATCATACAGTGTTGTGATGTGGAACTGTAATGTTGCAATAATTAGCATTTCTAATACTATATCTTAAAATTGCATAAAGAAAGGAATAGATATGTAACCGGTATGCACCGAACCAAATCAGCATGTGAATTTCGGTTTCTAATTTTAGTGCCACTGGTGCTGCGACAAGGACATAAGAAGCACCAAAGGGAACATCAAAGGCACACATAGGTACGCGTTGTGTCACACCATATCCAAACATCTAATTCTAAACAAGGTTATTGGTGTTTATTATACACTCAACGGCCACTTAATTAACGCAAATTGCGAATCATTCAATCACATGGCAGCAACTCAATGCATTTAGGCATGTAGACATGGTCAAGACGATCTGCTGCAGTTCAAACAGAGCATTAGATTGGGGAAGAAAGGTGATTTAAGTTACTTCGAACGGGGCATACAGGCTGGTCTGAGTATTTCAGAAACTGCTGATCTACTGGGAATTTTTAAGCACAACTATCTCTATAGTTTACAGAGAATGGTTTTAAAGAGAATATCCAGTGAGTGCCAGTTCTGTAGGCGCAAATGCCTTGTTGATGCCAGAGGTCAGAGGAGAATAGCCAGACTGGTTCGAGCTGATAGAAAGGCAAGAGTAACTCAAATAAACGTTACAACCGAAGTATGCAGAAGAGCATCTCTGAATGCACAACACGTCAAACCTTGAGGCAGATGAGCTACAGCAGCAGAAGACCACACTGGGTGCCACTCCTGTCAGCTAAGAACAGAAAACAGAGTCTACAATTGGCATAGGTTCACCAAAATTGGACAACAGAAGAATGGAAACATGTTGCCTGGTCTGATGAGTCTTGATTTCTGCTGCAACATTCGGATGATAGGGTCAGAATATCAACAACATGAAAGCATGGCTCCATCCTGCCTTATATCAGCGGTTCAGGCTGGTGCCAGTGGTTTAATGGTGTGGGGGATATTTTCTTGGCACACTTTGAGTTCATTAGTACCAATTGAGCATTGTGTCAACGCCACAGCCTACCTCAGTATTGCTGCTGACCATGTCCATCCCTTTATGACCACAGTGTACCCATCTTCTGATGGCTACTTTCAGCAGGATAACACGCCATGTCATAAAGCGTGAATCACCTCAGACTGGTTTCTTGAACATGACAATGAGTTCACTGTACTCAAATGGCCACCACCGTCACCAGATCTCAATCCAATAGAGCATCCTTAGGATGTGGTGGAACTTGAGATTTGCATCATGGATGTGCAGGCGACAAATATGCAGCAACTGATGCTATCATGTCAATATGGACCAAAATCTCTGAGGAATACTTCCAGTACCTTGTTGAATCTATGCCACAAAGGATAAAGGCAGTTCTGAAGGCAAAAGGAGGTCCAACCCAGTGCTAGTAAGGTGTTCCTAATAAAGTGGCCGGTGAGTGTATATATTCCAAATTACTGCAGACAGAACATAATTATTACAAAGTAGTGATTTTTTTTTTCTTTATTGACTCATTGTGATTTTTCTGCAAAGCAAATATTTAAAGTTTTAAAGACATTACTCAGTAGTTTATGAATTAAAATAAAAACGAATTATAACCTTGAAGTGTTATCTTATTATTTTCCAGGCTGTATAGACTTTTTATCCCCCTTAAGGAAAGAATTATCATAGTGACCTATCCCTTTAAGAGCTGAAGCCTTGGTATATAGAAACCAGAATGTTTCCAGCAAAATTCATAGTCGGGGAAATAATTTCCCCTCCCACATCTGTAGGAAGCGAAGCCGTAAACTGTGACATACTAGTTCAATTTCCTTGGAGGACACGTTGTATCAAAACCTCCAAAACCTTCTATGACACAACACAATTCATTTTCAAAATGACTGCACAGCTTAATTGAAATCTTTTCCACCACATCCAAAACACGTCCTGTTCCTGTAAGCCTGATTCTGTGCGTCAGAGTCTATTACTGTCTTCCGCTCATGATCAAGATATAGTCTGATAACATCAAATGCAGCAACAACACATTTGTTCCTGTCTGTCATTGGCTCACATCTAAACAATAAAGTACCAGTTGACCACATGCATAATGCTTCACTAAATAAGAACAGTCTGTGTTTTTAAAGCTTTCATTAGTGAGAGACGTTTTGTAAAATGCAATAATATCAAGAATATTTGATTTGTTGATTCTCTTTAGCTGTTATTAAATGGTGGCACAGTACATTATACAGACTTTTTTATGTAGTGCCTAATATGAGAGCTCAAAGGTCAAGCACGTTCAGCTGAGGTTTCATGCTATGTTCAACAAAGGTGTGCATTTCCCAAAACCACCATTAGCCAACTAAGCTCGCAAGTTGCATTGTTACAAACATAAGCTATGTTTCCATCAAAAATGTTAATTAAATGTATGGCGCAAAACTGGAATATCGCATAAAAGACGTGCGAATAAAGCAGCGTTTCCATCAAACGAGTCAAGGTGAACAAACTCATCACTTTCTGATTAACTGGCGGCAAATATCAGTAAATAAAACCGAATTTGTTGCGGTAGGACAAGCTACGTCAATCTTTTCTTTATTTGATAAATGACTTGCACTTCAGAAGACAATGCTGACATGCAATGAATGTGTGGTGGCATTTAAAGCCATGAGATGCAGAGCACAGAAGCTCTACCCAGCAAACAATTTTGTGTTTAATAGACATCTAACAGACATCTAAACGTAGACAGATTGGCTAAAACAAGGGTAAACTTGGGCTGTCAGTGAAAATCTAATAGACATCTAAAAATAGCCCAAAAATAGACTAGTTGTCAAATAGACAGATTAGATCATTAATTTCTGTTTATTTGATGACTAGTCTAGTTTTGGCCTATTATTAGGCGTCTATTAGAATTTTGCTGACAGCCCAAATTTAGCCTTGTTTTAGCCAAGACGACTATGTTTAGACGTCTATTAGACATCTATTAGACATCTTTTGGGTTGACAGTTCTGGAGGTCATTAATGGTATAATAACACTAATATTGAAATGGTTAAGGTGTTTTAGAATGACCAAAACAACATTTCAGATGTTTTACAATGTGCTCAGTCTGCTGTTTGTCCATTCACACACAATTTTATCATCACATGATCTTGTAAAGCAAAATCACATGTCTTTTTAATGTGCATACTAAAATTTGTTTGGTAAAAGTGTTTCCATTATGCACTTTTTTTATTATGGAATAAAAAGTTTAGCCTATTCTGTTACGTGGATACGTTTTTTATGCGCATTTTCAAAATATATGTGCATTATGGCGTTTCCATCAACCGATTTTGATGCGCATGTCCAAACTGCACATAAAAATAGGTGGATAGAAACATAGCTATAGTTCAGTGACCATTGTTGCAACCAACATTCGCAAACTTGTGGCAATCTTGTGTGGTTTGATCTATATCTCTAGAGCTTTAGGCACTGTTAACACAAACATGGGTATTTTCAATTGCGCACTTTTTTCTATGCTTGTCCAGACGAAAATGGAGTACCAGGCGACTGAAACCGAAACAGAAACTTTCTGAAAACTCTAAGCCAGGTGAAGATTTTCTGAAACTCCAGGTACAACCTACTGACGTCAGAGTGCTTTTTGATTTACACTAAATGCAGAAGATGCAAATAAGGCAAATTTCAAATATTTGCACCAAACACATCGCATATTCCAAATTGTTTAAACATGTGATGCACCTCTGTTCTTACATTTGCATTTTTATGCAATTTACTCACAAAAATACTTAATTCTTTGTTTGGTATGAATCCACAATAAAAAAAGTGTCATCATTTCAGCCTGCTGGTTTAGCATGCTTATAAAATGCATCACAGTGCAATTTTGTGTTGAGAGAGTTTTTTTTTTAAAAACGCAAGGAAAACTGTTTATAAAAATACCAGAGTACATGTGGACATGGGCTGCGTCCGAAAGCGAATACTTCCATACTATACTGAATGAGCACTGTGCTGTCCGACAGATCGCACTATTATGTTTTTTCTTCTTTTTCATTCTTTTATAACACATTTTATCTGTTTTTATGCTTATTTATAAAATTTTTTTTACCATTTTTATTATTTGTTTTTATTTCTCTTATACTTGTTTCTTTTATTCCTGTTTATGTAAAGCACTTTGAATTGCCACTGTGTATGAAATGTGCTATATAAATAAACTTGCCTTGCCTTGCCTATATAGTACGCTAAAAACAATAGTTTGTCCAAATTCATAGAATTTGAAAATCAGTATGCGAGAAGTACCCGGATGACCTACTACTTCTGGCGAGATTCTGATGTGTGAATCTGATAAATGCTGCACTATCCCATGATGCCCTGCGAGAGAATTAATAGGTGCATGCCAAATCGCACACTTATGCACTATTGTATGCCATTTTGTTGTATAAATAGTGTATTTACACTGAAAACTTTACAAATAGTAAGGGCATTTTAATTACCCGGATGATGCACTCATTCAACCAGTAAAATGAAGTGTGGAATGATGAACACTTCACACACTCAACGACCGCAGTTTTGTTAACATAGCGGAAGGGGCGGAGCTATCGGGCGCACATGTTGGATTACTTTATTTATTTTGGATTGTGAAAGCAAAATTCTCCTACGAGAGTTATTATAGCGCCTCCCGATGGTGAATGCGGTTATACGAATGGCAGGTATTATTGGGTAATTTGGTTATTTATTTCACTAAATTGCCAACCGTCAAACGTCATCTGGGAAACGGTTTGAATTTCCGCTAAAAAAACATCCATTTGGGAAGACACTACATACATATACTATGATGTTGAGAGTGTAAGTGCATAAGTACATAGTGCATAAGTGCATAGTGTATAGTGTGCCATTTGGTACGCAGCTAATGAGGAGCTAGGGAGTGCAGCTACACAACTCACGATGGTAGGTCATGTGATTATGACAAAATGGCAGATGTAGTACATCCGAGTTCCATTCATACTGTATAGAACATACTTTTCTGATGGCAGAGTAGTACATTTAAATTCAAATGCAGTACCTACTGAGTAGTAGCTGGTTTCGGACACAGCCATGGCCTGTGCAGAGAAGCAGAGTTCCTGGCAGTGTTCTATTCCGTTATCCACCCTATGCCCTATTCCCTTCACACATGTCACTATTCACTTTTAATTATTTTAAAGGGCACCTATGATAAAAATCATTTTTGTAAGCTGTTTGGTCAGAGATGTGTGTAGATAGAGTGTGTCCACAGTCAAGGCTGGTTTATACATCTGCATCGAGTGATCGGCGAGACCACTTCCCAAATGCTATCTGGCAGTAGGTGTTTATGTTTCTCTGTTTCGAGTTTCTTTGCTGGTGTTTAGTTTTTTCTGAATGCTTTCTTAATATACAAGTGGCTCAAATTCGCTCATTTTGAGGCGGGAACTGGCGGACGTGCAACAACTTTAATCATAAGGTAAACACAAAACATCAGTCTCCATCCGGAGCGCCTTCACAGGACTCCACACTTGTAAACACTTGCTGCATCACGCTCGCGCGGCTCTCACCTCTGCCCACACTCGTTAGCGCTACCAAGCCGACCAATCACAGTGCTTGCGCTACACATACGCATTACCTTTTTTGAGAGGTGTGCGTCAACGTCGCTATGCGTAAATGCGTAGGCTGCGCCATAGCATACGCGTGTGCTTGACGCAGAAGTATAAATCAGCCTTCATATTGGGGTGATTTAAAGACAATAGGTCTCTTTTTTTATTTTTTGACGTTAAATTAGGATCCATATCCCTCCCATTTTGAGGCCGACCACAACTTGTGCAGAAGTGGAAGTGCAGAAGAAGTAGAAGTGCAGTTTCTCCGCCCACTGAATTGATTGACAGCTGCATATTAACATGTCTCCGTACTAACGCGTATAATCATATCAACAAGACAGGACATGCGCAAAGCAAGCGGGAATATAATTTGTATATTAATGTGTATGCGTGTGCGTGAACTTTGTAAAGACATTGTGTGTGACTCATCGTTGCAACTCAAACACATCAAATAATAATTGAAAAACACACAGCAAGTGATGGGCAGTTATTGCCGTTAATGTGCTGCGTTAACGCGAGACTCTTATTGTTTGAAAACATTGACAGAGACATTTTTGAGTATTTTTAAAAGCACTGTAAAATCCTACAAAAAAGCCTACACAAAAAATGCAGAAATGGTTTTGCTATTTTGGCAAAAACGTAATTTTTTTCATGGCAAGGTTGACATTTGCATGGAATTGCTCATATATATATATATATATATATATATATATATATATATATATATATATATATATATATATATATATATATATATATATATATATATATATATATATATATATTAACATTTTTTTTTCCTTTAAATATAATTAGCTTTGTTTTTTTTTTGTTTTTTTTTTGTTTTCTTTTCTTAGTATTTATATTTTTTCACTTTGGCTGCAATCCGACATGTGTGTTTTTTTTTTTTATGAGACCAAGATTTAATCTATGCACCAAAACCCTTAAAGATTGACAATGAAGTCAACGTCACTTTTACATCTATTTTAAAAAAGCAGACAGTCAAAAGTTTGAGTAAACAAAAGTTAAAATGTCCCAACTTTTCACCAGAATAGTGATCATACACGGTTTCTTTTTCTTTGTCCTTTTTATTTAACTTTTGAGCTTCAAAACACTGTTCTAGTCTAGCTAAGAAAAGATGAAGTTAAAGTAGATAGAGACATAGTTGTGAATACACCACAAGAGCTGCACAGAGAAGGAATTACCAATTCATTTTACCTGCAAGATACTCCATGATTGATAGCAGCAAAAACTGTTTCCATAGTAACGTCATCTTCAGCTGCCAGGGGCGAGTGTTACTTGAATCCAGTGCGCCGTGAATGAACGGCTCCTCTCTCTCTCTCTCTCGAGAAAAACACCTGACCTGTTGAGGAGCAAATCAGATGAGAAATTAGAAATGCTTCGTTACAGGCAGACCAGTCTATTTTTCTCAATTAACTCCCAAAAACGTGTTCTTTTATGCAAGAAACTGGCATGAGGTAATGAGCAGTGGCTGCTGTGTGATTATTACACACATTATGGGCCAAAATTATTACAGCATTAATGCAGTTAATGTTGCTTAAAAGATCACAAGTGAGAAGATCGCTTGGATGCAGAAGCACAAAACAAACACTCTTTATGTGATGCAAATTGATATTGATTTGCTAGATTGCATTTATGTAAATTGTGCAGTTGAGAAACTACAGTGGATTTTGACAATAAAATGTTTTAAAGGAAAACTCAGTATACACTGTCTTGATAAAATGTATCACTAGCATAGATATAGATTTTCTGTATGTACAGTTGAAGTCAGAATTATTAGCCCCCTTTAAAATTTTTTTTTTCTTTTTTAAATATTTCCCAAATGATGTTTAACAGAGCAAGGAAATTTTCACAGTATGTCTGATAATATTTTTTCTTCTGGAGAAAGTCTTATTTGTTTTATTTCAGCTAGAATAAAAGCAATTTTTTCAATAAAAAAAAAATTAAGGTCAAAATTATTAGCCCCCTTATGCTATATATTTTTTACGATAGTCTACAGAACAAACCATCGTTATACAATAACTTGCTTAATTACCTTTACCTGCCTAATTAATCTAGTTAAGCCTTTAAATGTCCCTTTAAGCTGTACAGAAGTGTCTTGAAGAATATCTAGTCAAATATTATTTACTGTCATCATGACAAAGATTAAATAAATCAGTTATTAGAAATGAGTTATTAAAACTATTATGTTTAGAAATGTGTTAAAAAAATTCTCTCCGTTAAAAAAATAAATAAAAATAAACAGGGGGGCTAATAATTCTGTACACTGTATATGTATGGATAGATGGATGGACAGTTATAAAATTATAATTTTTTTTAGATTTACTGCATTTATTAGGTATGGGTAGTCCCACACGGAATCTGTGCGTTCAAAAATCCACAGATTTCCACAGATTTTCATCCCATCATTGATCAACTATTTATTTTTTTGTGTGTAAACCAAGCGGCAACCTCCCGCTCTCCCTCGGGAAGCCAATACGGAAGTAACAGAAACTGCAATTCATCAAAATTCCGCTAGTCCTGGCTCCATAATAGAGCAAAGTGCAATTGAGCCCACCGTTAGAATGGTCAACTTTACAGCAGAAAAAAAGGTGTTTACAGCCTGGTACAAAGAACGATTTTGGTTCATATAGCTATTATTACCCTCCATGACAACTGTGAGGGGGGTGAATTTTTTTATAACTCATCCATTTCCTTTATATTAGGTTATATTAAGTTTGCATAATTAAGGGCGTGGCCACTTGAGTGACAGCTAGGTCTCGCTGGTCGCCGTCACTTCACCTCAGCTGAATCCGGCAGATTAGCCACTGATCTCGGTATATTCATCGTATTTTTGTTTTGTTTTATGTGGCTTTACACAGTCAGCTGCCTTTTGGACTTATTTCTTACAATTATCAGATGATATGGGATGCTGTGTGCACTTAATTGTGCTCACAAACCGTTTACGTGGCCTCCGTTTCCTATGTGAGTAAAGTTATATACCATCTCTATAAATGTATTTGTTTCATTTAAGATCATTTATCGTTAATATTTTTCTTTAGACCCGTAAAGCACTCCAGAATGTGACAGATTGATTAGCTGTAGGCTCTAGAACAGTCATCTGAAGCGTTGTCATACTGTGTTGTGCTGGATTTTATCAATAGTCTTGCATTTACCAACACACACACTATATCTGAAGTGTTTGGAAGTAATTCGCGTTTTCCTCTTGTAGAAAAACGTCATAAGAGCAATGTTTAGTGGCTCAATGTATTACTACAGTGTTTTTGAAAGTCTAAACACTTTATTGACATAGTGTACAGCCAAGCACATGTGGTCAGAACACAAACGAGTCGCAGGTAATAGAGTATCAAGCGTTTCTCCCAAAGTAAAGTCTGTCTGCCAGGTCTAAGCATAGGGTCTAAGCAAAGTGCCAGCAGGTGTCTGTAGCTCCGCCCACTCTCCGCCTCTTTGCCCTTGTTTGGTATCCCGCCGTGGGTGCGATGACGCGCGAACAAAATGGCGACGGTTGGCCGCGCCTACTTGTGGCTTCTTTTGCGCTCTTCAGAAACCTATGGGTGACGTCACGGATACTCCGTCCATATATTTTACAGTCTATGGTGTAAACGTGTGTACATTTACTAATTTTTTTATTTATTTCATGAATATTAATGACTAATATGAAAATGTTCATTTGATTTACTTACAATACAGTTTGTAAAGTAATAATTTCTGTCTTTTAGTAGATATATGCAGGGCTTGACATTAACACCTGCCAACCTGCCAACTGCGGGTAGATTTCAGCTGTGGTGGGTTAGACAGCCGCTCCCACTAGCCACTTTGGCTGGTTGAAAATCATTTTTAAATTGCCAGGGCTGGCTTGTCACTAAAGATTAGAAGTTTAGTTTAAGACCGTTTGTCAATATGTGTGCAAATGTGATCCTAGAATCCAGAAGCAGCTGATGAGTGTTCCCACGAGTAAAAGAAAGCAGGAAACTACCGAAAGAGAGGATGATCAGCTGCACGGTGATTCTCGCTCACTCAGAATCAGAATCAGAATCAGTTTTATTGCCAAATGTGCTTCACACACACAAGGAATTTGTTTTGGCTACAGAAGCTTCCAGTGTACATGAAGTGACAAGTGACAACACAAAATAAATATGAGAAAAAAAGACGTTAAACATTAAACGGAGATGCAGTTAGTCAAAAAATCTGGATGTTGAATTGTGTGTACAGATTTGGTATAACTATACAGGTTATAAAGTGCTGTGTACAAATACGAATGGAGAAAGTATTGCATTGTATAGTGATATAAGGTGCTGTGTACAAGTGCGTATGAGAAAGTATTGCACATATATATAGCACAGTAGGGGAATATTTAACTGTTCATGAGGTAGACAGCCTGAGGAAAGAAACTTTTCCTGTGTCTGGCTGTTTTTGTGCTTGGTGCTCTGAAGCGCCGACCTGACTGTAACAGTTCGAACAGGTAGTGTGCTGGGTGTGAGGGGTCCAGAGTGATTTTGCGAGCCCTTTTACTCACTCTGAGAGAGTACAGTTCTTGAAGTGTAGGAAGGGTAGTGCCAGTAATTTGTTCAGCAGTCCGGACTATTCGCTGTAGTCTACGGAGGTCAGTTTTGGCAGCTGAGCCCAACCAGACGGTGATTGAAGTGCAGAATATGGATTGGATGACAGCTGAGTAGAACTGTACGAGCAGCTCCTGTGGCAGGTTGAACTTCCTCAGCTGACGAAGGAAGTACAGTCTCTGCTGGGCTTTCTTCACAATAGAGTCTATATAAATGTCTCACTTCAGATCCTGAGAGATGGTGGTGCCCAGGAACCTAAATGACTCTACTGCAGCTACAGTGCTGTTCATGATGGTGAATGGGGGGAGTGCAGAGGGGTTTCTCCTAAAGTCCACTATCATCTCCACTGTTTTGAGCGTGTTCAGCTCCAGGTTGTTGTATCTGCACCATAACGCCAGCCGCTCCACCTCCGGTCTTTATGCAGACTTGTCACCGTTCCAGATGAGGCCGATAACAGTAGTGTCATCTGCAAACTTAATGAGTTTGATGGAGGGGTCTTTTGCAGTGCAGTTGTTGGTGTACAGGGAGAAGAGCGGTGGAGAAAGAACACATCCCTGGGGGGCACCAGTGCTGATGGTGCGGCTGTCGGATGTGATTTTGCCCATTCTGACCAGCTGCTGTCTATCTGTCAGAAAGCTGGTAATCCATTGACAGACAGAGTTAGGAACAGACAGCTGGGTCAGTTTGTACTCGAGCAGTGATGGGACGATGGTGTTAAAGGCAGAACTGAAGTCCACAAACAGAATCCTTGCATAGTTCCCTGGTTTGTCCAGATGTTGTAGGGTATAATGCAGTCCCATGTTGACTGCATCATACACAGACTGGTTTGCTCTATAGGCGAACTGCAGGGGGTCCACTGACGACAGTGTCACACACACAGCTGATGGCTGCTTAAAAGCTCCCATGTCCCATTTTCCTGTGCAAAGCAACCGTGCCTGGAAACACAACTGTTGCGATCGTTTCTCTTCGAAATAACAAAAAAAAAAAAGCAGTACTGATGCATACACAGTCCTGCTACTTTCAAGAGCTTGTGATTTTTTTGGAAGCAGCAGCGGTTGCCGCTTTCACTTTAACCATACTTTGAACAGATTATAATGAGCCTAACGTTAACCGTGGACACGTGATCATCCTTTCATTATCGCACACAGAATGTTTTCTTTCTTTTGCTTAGTTATTTTTGTTAATATGGTTTAATTACCGTCCTTTACAATAGCATTGCTTTAATAGAAGATTAACTTTCCATTTATCTATAGTTAACTGGTGATCTGGGACCTTTAGCCTGGACAGACTACTGTGTACTACTGTGTACACATGACAATAATTATTTTAAATGTGAACTGTTTTTTTTTTTAAGAACATTTTTATTGAGTAAAAAGTTATATTTTTGACCCATTTTTTTTTTTATTTATGGCAAGGAAATAATTAGTTTGGTATGGCCAGAGAAAAAAAAGGGTAAATCCTTAGTGTTGAGCCCTAAAAAGTCATTGCAATGCACTGAAACCACATGCTATTTGCTCATGCTCAGTGAGCAAGGTCATACACAACACAAAAAAGGCGAGGAGGCATGTGGACATAACCCATAATTTAAATCAAGTAATTGTAGCATGCCAAAGTCAAATTTAAGCATATAAAATATATTTTCCCAACAACAAAATTGTGGCTGGTGAAAATGGCAAGTGGCTAGTAACGTTGGAAAACTAACTAGCCAAAGTGGCTGGTGATCAAAAAAGTTAATATCACGCCCTGGATATATGGTAGCTATATTATATGAGAGACTTGCTTTGTTTACTAATTAAGTGAATCTAGATGGATTTGCATTGTAAACATTACATAAAAGTTTAAAATCATCTGTGCAGAAATAGGTCTATCATTTTTAAATTTTGCATACCTTCTGACAAAAATTAAGAAAATGTTGTCTCTATAACTATTAAACACGAACAAATGAACAAATAACAGACCATTTCTCAAGCCACATTGCATGCTAAAACAACCTAATAAGACTTGTTTGCCTTTATTTTGGATTTATTATCAGTATTAGGCACACAGTTCACATGCACTCAAAAATGACTTATGATGCTTGTTCAAACTACTTATTTAAATAAGGTGAAACAACACCAGTTTTTTGTCATGTGAACTGTATTTCACTGTAGGATATATATGCGGTATGTTACTGTATTTTAAAGTTGTATTGTGAATATTGCTGCATATTTTACAGTAAAGATATCCAATACTGTAATAATACATATACATCATGATGAGCTGTAAATGCCAATAAAGCATTTTTTGCTGTAATTGATTTACAGTAAGTTACTGTAGATTCAGTGTGAATGGATGACTGTGTTCCTAACTACTTACAGCGGGAAAATAAGTATTGAACAAATCACCATTTTTTTTCAGAAAACATATTTCTAATGGTGCTGTTGACTTGAAATGTTCACTGAATGTTGATATATGTCCATATTTGCAAAGAAAACAAAACTAATTACTTTACAAATTAAGTTATGCGAAGTAAAATGAAATGACGGAGGGAAAAAGTATTGAACACATGAAGAAAGGGAGGTGTAAAAAAGCAGTGAAAGCCCAGACAGCAGCTGAAATCTCTTAGTAGTTATTAAGCAACCCTCTGCCCTTGATCATTGTAAATTAAAATTTGCTGCTTTAGTCCAACACCTACATTAGCAGGATGATGAGGATGAAACCAGCGTGGACATTTCAGCAAGACTATGATTCCAAACACAGCCAACTAAACTCTCTAATGCTTTCAGACAATGAAAATCAAGCTGTAGAATGGCCCAGCCAATCACCTGACTTGAATCCAATTGTCATAGGATGGACGCTGACAACAGAGTAGAGGTGTGCGCTGTATTTACAGTCCATGTAATCACACCGTAACGATCCTCCGGCTGTCTGAGTGTGTAATTAATGGAATAAAGAACCGATGTGTGCTGGAAGTTGTAGTTCGTGTGACGGATTTGAAGTTCTCCAGCAATCTGCAGTGGTTAGATCGCTGGTGAATGTAACACCAATATAAAATACGAATTAAAGATCATATTTGATAGACAAGACCCACAGAACCATGAAGATTTTTACACTCCGTTGAAGACTGTGAAAAACTCACACCTGAGCACTTCATGTGACTTCATTTGCCACATGAGAGTCATCTTTAATCTGCCATCACCAAAAAAGCCTTTTATTTAAAGTGTTAAATACATTTCAGTAGTTCAGTACTTTCTCCTTGTGTCATTTCATTGTTATTACACATAACTAATCTTTCAGATTCTTTTTGTTTTGTTTTATTTTTATGTTTGTATTGTTTGGGTTTATACCAAAATCGGGTTCCATGTCAACAGCTGTTTTAAAAATATTATTCTGAGGAAAAACATGACGCATTCAATACTTATTTTCCCAACTGTATGTTTAAAAAAAATAGTTATGATATCCCAGTTTACTCTTCAGAATTTACTTGAGTTATGAATGTTCAGTTTGGTAATTAGTTTTTCTGTTATTACAAGAGAGACAAGTTACTCCAAAACAGCTTGTTGAGCCCAGAGCATTAACACAACAATCTGTGTTTTCCCCCATTGGAAAACATGCAGTTTATCTTTTTTTCTTTTATATTCTGCCTCATTTACTTGTTTTAAATATCATCAATAATTCATGTTGTGTAGTGAAATTGTTACATAGAGTTGAAGTCAGAATTATTAGCCCCCTGTATTCTTAGCCTCGTTTATTTTAACAGAGAGATTTGTTTTCAACACATTTCTAAACATAATAGTTTTAATAACTCATTTCTAAATTATTTTATCTTTGCCATGTTGATAGTAAATAATATTTGACTAGATATTTTGCAAGACACTTCTATACAGCTAAAAGTGACATTTAAAGGCTTAACTAGGTTAATCAGGTTAACTAGGCAGGTTAGGGTAATTAGGCAAGTTATTGTATAACAATGGTTTGTTCTGTATCTATCAAAAATATATATGGCTTAAATGGCTAATAATATTGACCTTAAAATGTTTTTTAAAAAATGTAAAACTGCTTTTATTCTAGCCGAAATAAAACAAATAAGACTTTCTCCAGAAGAAATAATATTATCAGACATACTCTGAAAATTTCCTTGCTCCGTTAAACATAATTTGGGAAATATTTAACAAAGAAAAAAAAAAAATTCAAAGGGGGGCTAATAATTCTGACAAACTGTATAGTAAAGTGACTTGCATTACGCATTGTTGGCTATAAATTTAAAGTATTACTTTAGAAACAGTTACTGAGGCATCAAAAACAGCTTGTATGAACTAAAACAAATGATTGAATTTTAACATACAGATAATATTTAGTATGCCAACATGGAAACTTTTCTTTCTCCATAATCCAGTAACAATATTCAAACTGCTTTTATAAGAAAATAACAACATACATTCACACATACAATGTTGGTCAATGGGCTTTTCCATCAAAAACAATGAACTAATTAGCCACTGATTAATCACAACCACAGGTTTGATAAACAATAGGTTAATAATGATTAACTGACATTTTAGACACACTATCACTATTTTTTTGTCTGCTCCTCTCAAGTAAACACTTCCACTGCTGAATCTCAAAATACACATAGAAGTGATGCTTTTCTCCGTGTTTTTGAATGAATCAATTGACATACACAGACATCCTATTGTCAGCATTTACAACACTACCTACAGAAAGCACTAGAGTATATGCTTTATTCTTTATATTCGCAAATGTGACCGCATGGATCAGTACATTGGGATGCACACAGAATATTAATTAATTTATTTGTACCTCATTTATCAGGGGTTGCCACAGCGTAATGAACCGCCATTTATTCTGGCATATGTTTTGTGCAGCAGATGCCCTTCCAGCCAAAACACAGTACTACAACCCTGTACTGGGGAAGACCCATACACTCTCTCATTTGCACATACTTTCATACACTATGGCCAATTTAGTTGATCCAATTCACTTATACGGCATATCTTTGGACTGTGGGGGAAACCAACACAATCTTACAGCAATTCGTAACTTTTTGATTTAGTGGCTAATTCGTAAGAATTCGTAAGATCTAATTCGTATAATTTAGTACGATTTGTTCATCCCCCAATAACGATTGGATTTAGGGGTGGGGTTAGGTGCCACGCCTCCTTTTTAAAAATCGTATAATTTTGTACGACTGACCTCGTACGAATTTGTACGAATTAGCCACTAAACTGACAAAACGTAAAATACTTACGTTTTCTTACAAGATCAGGCTTGGGAAACCGGTGTACCGGGAGGAAACTCATGCACACTCTGCCAGAAACTGGCATGCGATTGGAACCATCAACCTTCTTGCTGTGAGGCGACAGTGCTAATCATTGAGCCACCAAGCCACCACATACAATAAAAAATAAATAAACCTAAAGCGGTATGAGAAACCCAAAGCGGTTAAAATGCAATTCAATTTGTATTAAAGAGACTTGTTTAAAATTGTAAAATCAACACAGTCTATGTGCACCTACACCTACTGAAGGAACATGTTCAGATGTGTTGTCTCAACACAGTCAAACTGTATTATAATCATTTTTGATTTTTAAACTGCTGTCTCAATATGGTCAATCTATGTGCATCTTTTTTTTTAATTAAAGAAATGCGCTAAAAATCCCAAAATCATAGTAAAATTCAAAAGCAGTTGCAGTTTTGTAGAAACTACTGTACTTCAGACTGATTTGTGTGTGTGTCTACACCTACCTATGTCGGTGTCTATGCATACTAAAGATTTAAAACTGTTTAAAACTTGGTGTGTTCAAAACACCCACGTCAAAATGGTCAAGCAGGGTTTCCTTCTTAACCAGAAATAAATCTTTGCATAGAAATAAAAAGTGTGGGTCAGCTTTGTTAGAGTGGCTGACTGTGGTATTGGTAACCTAGTAACCAACAGTAAACAAGGCAAGCATAATGAAGACAGCTGTTTAGTCACGTGGGTGTACTGTTCTTTACGTCAAAGTTTATTTGGCAAATGTGTTTAAGTTTCTATTATTAGCATTAACCCTTTAGAACAACAGAAAAGAGTGAGCATATTGGGGCCAATCACTTTCCACATTGGCCCCAATATGCTTACTCTTTTCTGTCGTGCTTTTATTGAATCTATTTTATCCTTCCCTCTGGTGGCATGGTTTGGAAATCTGTCACCTAAAAACAAGAATAGACTGAGCCAGGTTATTCGGTGGTCTAGCAGGTTGATTAGTGAAGTAGCAGAGTACTGAATCCCTTTATAGCAGGCAGCTATTACGGATTTCCCAGAACATTAGTAGCTGTAGCTCTCATCCTCTGTCTGAGGAGTTTATCCTACTTCCTAAGGGTCGAAGATTTCAGATGTTTTTTAGGAGGACAAAACGCAACAGGAATAGCTTTATATCATAATCTATTGTCTCTCTGAATAAATTGTATAATTTTATAAGGTACTTTTCTATGTGTCTATGTGGGTATGTAGATGTGTGATTTAATTGTTTATATTTAAACTTTGCTGCAAAAAGAATCTACCTACGGGTAGCAATGAAGTCAACTCAACACAATTATTTTTCGCACAATTTCAAAACCACACCAAGCAAGTGTAAAAAAAATATTTTTTGTGAATGAAGGGCTTTTAATTTGAAAATTAGCATTTACATCATTCATTTCTTATCTGCTACTCCAAATAATATATATCTTAACACATTCCAGTTTAAGGAAAATGAATGGAAAATACTTCAAATGTACCTGCTGTTCTTGAATAGTGTTGTCACGATACTGGAATTCGATATCAATCTGTAGTGAAATTGTTAAAACGTCCATTTCCCCCTTAATATTTGAGCACTGTTGAGTGTGTTCTAAAATACAGCTGATTTGCCATTGTGTTTACATGCTCAATAATATATAATAAAGAAACATATTCGAAAGTGGCATCTGAAACTCATTCAAAATTGCTACCTCTATGCGCTAAAAGTACTAAAGAAACACATCCATAATTGCCGCATCAACGTGTTCAGTCTGTTAAAATGATTATACTTCATTACATTTTTTGGCCCTAATTGCCTTCCATAATACAGTTAAAACACATTCAAAAAGTTGCTTGGCCAATCAAACAACTTTTACAAAAAATCACTAACCGCTCCCCTTGTTTGAATAAAAAAAAGGTGATAGAAAAGCTAAAAGAATTGAAACATGCAGTGAAAGGCACAACAACTGCGTCAAACAGGCCTTAATTGATTAAATTAAATGAATTGTTTTGACTGATGTCTTCAGTTATCAATGCTCTCTGCAGTATCCTCTGCTGTGTTTTACTGCTTAAATCAATTCACCCTAAAATCAATGCCAAAATCCGTTAGCAAAGAATCAGGCTGGATGGATCCAGGTTGGTTATAAGGGAAAGTAATGTCCTGAACTGAGCAGTTGGCCATCACCTTCTCAATGAGTCAAAGGATGTAAATATTACAAGTGTGATGGTCTGCAGGGTGTGCTTTTTCTTTTTTTTTCTTCTTTTTTTTTAATAAATGACAGGCTATTCACAACAGCCAGTGAGTTATGCTGTTTGGATGGTGTTCAGTCGATTATTTTCCGCAATGCCAATCTGCCAAGCAACATTTTAAATCAATTTAAGGAGCCAAAGACAGAAAGCAGGACAGAAGGAAGGATGTATTACTCTTGTAGCTGATGTGAGAAAAGAGAGATTGCAAGACTTGCTGGTTTCGATTTTTGATTTTTTACATTGGACATCAAGTTGCACTAGACGTTGGATATGCACATCAGACGTGGGTCAAAGATGAGATGTGCCAATTTGGTGTCTGCATCAAATTACATTTTTAAAAGTGGCTTATACATACAGCAGAAGCATTTTAAATGCTAATAAAAGTGCCTAGTTTAATGTTCAAATAGGCTTTTGAAAATAAAATGTCAAAATATGGATCAAACATCATTCAGCATAACGTATATTTATGGAAAATAAAACAACACACAAATTCTGAAATGTACTCATTGCATACAATAAGAGACCATAGGGCTGGGCAATATTGCAAAAACAAAAAAAAAATTACAATATCATGTTTCATATAATTTGATATTGATAATTATTGAATAATTTTTAACATTACTGAGACGACTAGTTTTAATAGTCAAAACCAAAAATATTTAAACAAAATAGCTGATCTCTTTATAATAAAATAAACATAAGTGTTAAAGAAACTCTTGTAAAACTTGACAAATAAAATGTTGCAAAGTGTGTGCAATGGTATGGTGTAAGGTGTAAATGCTGAACAACCAAAGCAGACTTTAAGGTGTCAGTAATAATGATACAGTAAACCTCAAACTCTGTCAACAAAACAAATTATCATAATCAAAGCTTTTAAGTAAAGGAACCAGCCATAATTATTCAAATACATATCGCAACATTACAAATTGTGAAGTTGAATGACCATATTACCCCTATGCTAAAAAATCTTTTAGGTGTGCTAGTGGCTGGGATGCACAAGAAAAGAAACCAAAAAGCCACTCTGGCGGCATACTTACATCCTTTTTTATTTACAATCTCCTCACTGCTGCTATACGGCACTCATTTTCATTTTCACGTGTGTTGTTATTATGACCTGAAGTGACAAGCATAAATGCGTTATGCGCTTTGCGCTCATGCTCCCCTGGCGTCTTTTTAACTAGACGACCATCAACCGTTTTCTCAGAGGATGACAAACGGACAAACCATTGCTTCAGCTCCGATGCAAGTTTATGAAATAAAGTAAAAAGCACTGCAGTGTTTGTGTGCTGTGTTTGTCTGAAGTAATTAGTCTGCAGTTATTACTGAAATGTTTATATTCCATACAAAGTATAAAGCAGATTGGTTAGTTCTACTTACGTGAATAGCGGCGCGCTCACGGCATTCGTAAAAGTTCATGTCTTTCAACTAGGTGTACCTGGAAAATGCACGCTTGTCACGTGTATGCCACTTGCACACCCTGTGC
Organism: Danio aesculapii; assembly: GCF_903798145.1. Classification (NCBI taxonomy): domain Eukaryota; kingdom Metazoa; phylum Chordata; class Actinopteri; order Cypriniformes; family Danionidae; genus Danio; species Danio aesculapii. The sequence goes on from NC_079457.1 coordinate 27,935,911, forward strand.
ACGTCGCTCCCATGTGCCAAACTTACACCCGAAGCTTATCGGCATTGCTTCTAAGGTGCGCGCTCAGCAGACACATTTTAATAGAACTATAGCACTTTATATCAAAACTTCATACCAAACTTTTTTTTTTTGGTGTTCGGTAAATAAATACCGATATTGTCACCCAGCCCTATATAGTTGAATAGTTTAGTATTTTGGGGCATTTTTTATTATGTCAACGTAATGATTCTTATTGTAAATATTCTTTATTGTTGGTATATTTACTAGACCAAATGATATTTTAGTGTACATTTTTATTTTAAAAAAATGCATGATTTGTTTTCTTTTTTCTTTGATCAGACAAAAATAAAACTTAACTAGACACATTATAATGTATTGGAGAAAAAAATCATTTAAAGCTCTATAGTACTTTTACCAACTTTTAAGTGTAATAAAAAAGATTACATGTAAAGTTTTATATTACTTATACACGGTAAAAAATATATATTTTTAGATTAGATTAGATTCAACTTTATTGTCATTACACATGTACAAGTACAAGGCAATGAAATGCAGTTTAGGTCTAACTATATGATCGATTACTCATGACAGCATGTTTTTAGCATTTTAACTTATTAAAAGCGTGGTCCACAGTGTTTTTTTAAGACTTGGTTGTGTTTATAAGGTGCAAAGCATGTGTGCTCATGCTTCATTTGTAGAATGATTTGTAGAATCACGTAATTTGTTCATATATCTTACTTTGATTATATACTGCTAGTTTCTCCGAAAGCCTGCCCTTTAGAGGCTCTGATTGGTCAGCTAACATAATGTGCTGTGATTCGTGGATTGGCTCCATGTCAACAGGAAGCGCCACGCGCCTTCAAGAAGGTTGTTGCTAGATTGGATACATTTGCAGCTGGAAGATAACGAGAACTATTTCTATTATTTAATAAATTTCCCATTGATTGTACTTTATTAACATCTATCCCCACCCCAACCATCACAGTACTGTTAAAATATTTATTATTGTTATACAGTGTCATAAAAAAATATTTGAGATATAGAATGCAGGGAAAGCGGCTGCATAGAGAGACACTGTAGTGCTGCTGAAGATTGTGGGTATTTACAGCAGTTTGACTCATAAATATGATTTGTAACTAAATTGTTAACGGTGCTAAACAGTTGTTTACATCCTTGTTTATGTCCTCGCTACAACATATCGTTAAAGCTAGAAACTGTGCATGTAATTGATTAATTTTAACAAATAAAAATACTTGCAGGTTGTGGCTCACAATCCACAGCTTCGTCGGTCGGAGGAATGTTTAGCTAAATCCAACACTGAACTAGGAGAGATTCTGGAAGCTCTCCCTTGTCAAATGTTAGAGCTATATCTTTTTTATAACTCTCTGGAACATAATTAAAATTAAACTGTAAGCACTTCTCTCTTTGAGGTGTGCCCTTTGGTAGCTCAAATACAGAAACAGAATGAGTTCTGTGAAAATAGCAGCGTTTGAACAGCATTTTAGTTTACTCTGCTATAAATTACAGCGCCTCTGGCCATGCCCCGTTGTTGCGCACAGTGTATGCACGTGGTAAATGAGCGTAACCGAAAGGCCCTGTGATCTCATTAACCCGGATGTATTGTTTTGTAGTCCCCAAACTTCGTTCGGCTTTGCTAAGCTTACTCTGTAAAAGCAAATGTCTCTCTTTGCACTGAACTTTGAGCATATTACAATCAGCGATGTTGTTTATGTTCACATAGCTACATTACACATTAAAAAGTTTAAAATATGATATTGTAGTGGACCACCTCTTTAAACTAAGGGGCTTTCACACCTAGACTTTTGTTTCGGAACCTTTTGTCTCGCTTGCTCGGTTAGCGCAGTTCGTTTGCCATATGTGAATCCAGCAATCACGCTCAGATCCACGCCAAAACAATCGCTCCGAGATCACCTGAATGTGGTGGTCTCGGCTCCATTGAAACAAACTCTGGAGCGGTTCGACTGTAATGAATAATAATAATCCGAGCCTGGCTATATCACAGTGTATTATGGATATGTAATATATGACATATATAGCATATACGGCTATATGAAGAGAGAATGATGAGTAGGGTGGGATGTCATTCCAACCGGTAATTGTCCGTTTCGTATAAAATATGAAAGTGAAAGCATGCTGAACTATAAACGACAGCTGTTTATCTGAAAATTGACCGAACTGCAGTTCTGTTATTTCTCTCTATAATGTAAAGCATATAATGCATAAGCCATCTGCTATGTATACTCTTACCTCTGATCTATAGAGACGACGTCTGTGAGTGTCACCACTCAAAATTAAAGCACAGATTTTGGCTTATAATGTCTTATTGCTCATCGTCATAAATTAAAATAAGGACGCATGACAGCTTGTTTTAGTTATTTTGGTCCATTTAGAAAATTTGCCGTGTGAAAGCGAACCGCACCAAGAACAAAGAGCAACATTGTAACTATTTTAATCCCTGTTTCGGAATAAAAGAATCGATTCACAGGTGTGAAAGCACCCGAAGTCAATCATGTTTTTTTTACTTAATTTTATAAGTTACGCAAACTGTTTAGTCAGTTTAACATATGTAAGTTCAATAGACTTATAGGGTTAATTTTATTCAGCTTAAAAATTTAAGGCAACCAGAATATTTTTTACAGTGTACAAAGAATATAAAATATATATTAAAATGTATATAAAAGTCCCAAATATTATATTAAAAAGTTTTTTTTTAAATATTATTGCAATAAGTATATAAAATCCTCAGATTTTATCTAAAAAATACAAAATTTTAATATTTATAGTAAAGATGAACAAAATTATATTTTTGGGTGAAGAAATCCTTTAATTTTAATGAATTATTACTTAGAAATGTGCAGTTTTACATTTATCATTTACATTTCTAAGCTGAACATAAACTGTTGTTACATTTTAGTTAGAAGAATCATTCCTCGGTTTTGATGCTTTCTCAGTTTACCACGCAAAACATGTTCTGGGTGGCACCAAGTCATGTTTATCCTAGCCGCTATGCATATTCAATGTTGTTAAGGTCCTATTTTTGGACCTCATGTAGTTTTATCCATGGTTTTCAGGGAAAAGAGCATTTCCCACAATCTGTCCATGTTGGCATCTGCCTAATTTGACTGCATGGCTTCAACCAAACGACAGATTAATTTGCACCCACATACTGTAGAGTTTGATCTGAACGAACCTGTGACCCATTTTAAAGTTGCGGCCTGCCAGTTAACAACCACTGCTGTTACTGTAGATGCTCATCGCCAACTTCTCATAATACACTTTAGAGAAGCGGTTCACACAATTCTCTGCAGCACAAAACACATGCACGCACAAAGCCAAGTAATATTCAGTCCACTGCAGACTTATAAGGGCTCTCCAAGAATGATAATTATAGTGTGAAGCCTCAGGAAGGATTTCCCTCATCGTTTTTCAAGTTTTAAGCTGGTTTTAACAGGAATGAGTGTGTAAAATAGGATTTAAATATGCTGTGTGATATATCATGGACAAAAGAAAATGTTCATGTATGTGAATATTGTGGTATCATGTTTATTGATACTGAAAAAACTATAGGTCTCATTCACTAACCATGTGTAAGCACAAATCCATGCGTAAAGTAAGTACAGACAATTTCACGAATAAATATTGATTCATCAAAAAGTTCATAGTAAAATATATTCTAACCATAAAATATATCAAATATATTCCAAACGCTTGAGGGCCTCCAAGCATGTACATATAAAGAACCCTTCATTTAATTACACTACCTAACAAAAATCTTGTCGCCGATCCCAGTTGTTTGAGCAACAAATAATAATCGTTTAGAAAAGTGGCAGAAGGTAGATTTTACTGATGAATCATCTGTTGAACTGCATCCCAATCATCACAAATACTGCAGAAGACCTATTGGAACCCGCATGGACCCAAGATTCTCACAGAAATCAGTCAAGTTTGGTGAAGGAAAAATCACGGTTTGTGGTTACATTCAGTATGGGGGCGTGCGAGAGATCTGCAGAGTGTACGCCAACATCAACAGCCTGAGGTATCAAGGTATTTGTGTTGCACATTACATTACAAACCACAGGAGAGGGGAAATTCTTCAGCAGGATGGCGCTCCTTCTCATACTTCAGTTTCTACATGAAAGTTCCTGAAAGCAAAGGAGGTCAAGGTGCTCCAGGATTGGCCAGCCCAGTCACCAGACATGAACATTATTGAGCATGTGGTGTACGATGAAGGAGGATGCATTGAAGATGAATGCAAAGAATCTTGATGAACTCTGAGAGTCCTGCAAGAAAGCTTTCTTTGCCATTCCAGATGACTTTATTAATAAGTTATTTGAGATGTATGGATGCTGTCGTCCAAGCTCATGGGAGTCATATGCAATATTATTTCTTTTTCCACTGCACCATGACTTTATATGTATAATTTAAATAATCTGGATTTTGTGTGAAGAACACACTGCATAAGATGTTTGAGGTAAAGTTGGTTTTATATTCGCACATTCATTCAGTGACATGAACCCTATATTGTTTTACCATAATACTTTGAACATTTGGTCTAAAATCACATGTAAGTATGGCAAATATAATTTTACTATTTAGTTAATTATATTTTTAAGCACAAATTCTGAATGTCGAATATAAAACCAATTTTACCTCAATTATAACATGGATGAAAAGCTAAACATATCATAACAGCAAACATATTTAAGACTTAAGACAATAAAGTGTAAGATAGTAAGTTAGTAAGATAGTAAAAAACAGAAGGTGTTAAATTTTGGGTCAACTATCCCATTTCAAAATTAGGTGGGAATATTAAGCATAATCAGAATGAAAATTCTCCATTCCTCTCACCTTTCAAATTTTAGGCAGTTTTTTAGCAGCACTGATTGTGTA